>NC_052325.1:10403851-10703851 GCF_016432855.1 Salvelinus namaycush
ACAAGGCTAGACTGAAGAGTTTAATACTCCATATCAGATCAAAGCACAAGTCATCACTGAAAAACTCTAGTTGATTGGAATGAATCCAATTCTATGAAAATCCTTTCCCATTATATGAATGGAACTGTGAAGCATCTCCTGTTGCTACAAAACAACTACTCATATTTCTGGGGCTTCACAGATATGTTGACTTGCTTCTGGCAAAACATGTAACCCTATACAAACAACTTTTATTCTATGCAATTAAAATGAAAGAGAACATACAGTAATAAACTGTAGAGAGGATATTCCCAAGATCGCCAAACAGATATGGCATGTTTACATAGAGGCTAGCAGTTATAATGATTACAGTTGTGAATAGTCTCTCTGTGTGAAAGGGTTCTTCTTTAGACAACATGAAACACAACCAGTCGAACCAGGCATTCTTCTCCGAGAAGAATCGGTCACAAAAACAAAGCTGCAGATTCCCAACAGGAAAAATACTAACACATTAAGCTGTATATCTGTGTTTGCAAGGGGTTAAATATGCGTAAAAAATATAGTATGTGTATTTATTTACGTGACAATGAGAATGGTATGATGTGTGTTGACTGACTGTATGTGGCAAATGACTTTTAGGCTCTTGGATGACCATTCCCTGGCTTTACCCTACCCTAGCTGGGCAGACTTTCAGAAGAACGAGAACTAAACAGCCCAAATATGCCATTCCTTTGGTTAAAAAATACATTAAGGGTTTCATGACATGATCACCGGTCTGGCTGCAGTTTTACATTTAATCCTGAGAGGAAAAGCTTTCCACTGGTGTGAAATGTTGGAAGCGCTTCTAGCAATGGGAAAATCAAAAGCTATTGTACCTGTCGATATTGGATAGTATCGTATAATCCAAGTCAAATATTTGACAAATAAACCTTAAATGTCTTTTTTATTGTGTAGAATTAAAACTTTTATAGACAAATGTCTCAGATCGCTTTTATGAAAGCTATCTACGACGTTCTATGCCATCTTTTTCACATAATTATTTGAGGAGTCAGACTGTAGCAGTGTTTATCTGTGGGTACACATCGACTAACATTCTAGGGGATTATTCAGACAGAATGTACCCCTCTTGAAACTGTAATCACTCTTCATTTAAACAACCAACGAGGTTGATTGACAGGTGATGTGAAATGGGAGTGATGCCACTGGTCTGTACCTGAAACACTGTGTGACATCGCCAAAGAGCTACGAAGCCTGTTTAGACAACCACTTCCATTGAAGGGATTACAAAAGACGGTTTTTGGCACAGCCCCAGTTGTAAAAGGAAGGCTGAGATCCCACTGCTTATGTTGCTAATGGTACACACAACGCCTGGGGCAAGAGGCAGCAGGGAGTGTGTAACTATTTTATTACTGCACAGCGCCTGGCATTTATGGAGAAGAGAGAGAGAGAGACAGTCTGTGCCAGGCTCGTCTACTGGCATTTGTGGAGAAGAGAGAGAGAGACAGTCTGTGCCAGGCTCGTCTACTGGCATTTATGGAGTAGAGAGAGAGAGAAAGTCTGTGCCAGGCTCGTCTACTGGCATTTATGGAGAAGAGAGAGAGAGACAGTCTGTGCCAGGCTTGTCTACTGGCATTTATGGAGAAGAGAGAGAGAGAGACAGTCTGTGCCTGCCTCGTCTACTGGCACTTATGGAGAAGAGAGAGAGAGACAGTCTGTGCAAGGCTCGTCTACTGGCATTAATGGAGAAGAGAGAGAGAGACAGTCTGTGCCTGCCTCGTCTACTGGCATTAATGGAGAAGAGAGAGAGAGACAGTCTGTGCCTGCCTCGTCTACTGGCATTAATGGAGAAGAGAGAGAGAGAGACAGTCTGTGCAAGGCTCGTCTACTGGCATTAAATGGAGAAGAGAGAGAGAGACAGTCTGTGCCAGGCTCGTCTACTGGCATTAATGGAGAAGAGAGAGAGAGATACAGTCTGTGCCAGGCTCGTCTACTGGCATTAATGGAGAAGAGAGAGAGACAGTCTGTGCCAGGCTCGTCTACTGGCATTTATGGAGAAGAGAGAGAGAGAGACAGTCTGTGCCAGGCTCGTCTACTGGCACTTATGGAGAAGAGAGAGAGAGACAGTCTGTGCCTGCCTCGTCTACTGGCATTTATGGAGAAGAGAGAGAGAGACAGTCTGTGCCAGGCTCGTCTACTGGCATTTATGGAGAAGAGAGAGAGAGACAGTCTGTGCCAGGCTCGTCTACTGGCATTTATGGAGAAGAGAGAGAGAGAGACAGTCTGTGCCTGCCTCGTCTACTGGCACTTATGGAGAAGAGAGAGAGAGACAGTCTGTGCCAGGCTCGTCTAAAGGCATTTATGGAGAAGAGAGAGAGAGACAGTCTGTGCCTGCCTCGTCTACTGGCATTAATGGAGAAGAGAGAGAGAGAGACAGTCTGTGCCTGCCTCGTCTACTGGCATTTATGGAGAAGAGAGAGAGAGACAGTCTGTGCCAGGCTCGTCTACTGGCACTTATGGAGAAGAGAGAGACAGTCTGTGCCTGCCTCGTCTACTGGCATTTATGGAGAAGAGAGAGAGAGACAGTCTGTGCCTGCCTCGTCTACTGGCACTTATGGAGAAGAGAGAGAGAGACAGTCTGTGCAAGGCTCGTCTACTGGCATTAATGGAGAAGAGAGAGAGAGATACAGTCTGTGCCAGGCTCGTCTACTGGCATTAATGGAGAAGAGAGAGAGACAGTCTGTGCCAGGCTCGTCTACTGGCACTTATGGAGAAGAGAGAGAGAGACAGTCTGTGCAAGGCTCGTCTACTGGCATTAATGGAGAAGAGAGAGAGAGACAGTCTGTGCCTGCCTCGTCTACTGGCATTAATGGAGAAGAGAGAGAGAGATACAGTCTGTGCCAGGCTCGTCTACTGGCATTAATAGAGAAGAGAGAGAGACAGTCTGTGCCAGGCTCGTCTACTGGCATTTATGGAGAAGAGAGAGAGAGAGAGACAGTCTGTGCCAGGCTCGTCTACTGGCACTTATGGAGAAGAGAGAGAGAGACAGTCTGTGCCAGGCTCGTCTACTGGCATTAATGGAGAAGAGAGAGAGAGACAGTCTGTGCCTGCCTCGTCTACTGGCATTTATGGAGAAGAGAGAGAGACAGTCTGTGCCAGGCTCGTCTACTGGCATTTATGGAGAAGAGAGAGAGAGAGACAGTCTGTGCCTGCCTCGTCTACTGGCACTTATGGAGAAGAGAGAGAGAGACAGTCTGTGCCAGGCTCGTCTACTGGCATTTATGGAGAAGAGAGAGAGAGACAGTCTGTGCCTGCCTCGTCTACTGGCATTAATGGAGAAGAGAGAGAGAGACAGTCTGTGCCAGGCTCGTCTACTGGCATTTATGGAGAAGAGAGAGAGAGAGACAGTCTGTGCCTGCCTCGTCTACTGGCACTTATGGAGAAGAGAGAGAGAGACAGTCTGTGCCAGGCTCGTCTAAAGGCATTTATGGAGAAGAGAGAGAGACAGTCTGTGCCTGCCTCGTCTACTGGCATTTATGGAGAAGAGAGAGAGAGACAGTCTGTGCCAGGCTCGTCTACTGGCATTTATGGAGAAGAGAGAGAGAGACAGTCTGTGCCAGGCTTGTCTACTGGCATTTATGGAGAAGAGAGAGAGACAGTCTGTGCCTGCCTCGTCTACTGGCACTTATGGAGAAGAGAGAGACAGTCTGTGCCTGCCTCGTCTACTGGCATTTATAGAGAAGAGAGAGAGAGACAGTCTGTGCAAGGCTCGTCTACTGGCATTAAATGGAGAACAGAGAGAGAGACAGTCTGTGCCAGGCTCGTCTACTGGCATTAATGGAGAAGAGAGAGAGAGATACAGTCTGTGCCAGGCTCGTCTACTGGCATTAATGGAGAAGAGAGCGAGACAGTCTGTGCCAGGCTCGTCTACTGGCATTTATGGAGAAGAGAGAGAGAGAGACAGTCTGTGCCAGGCTCGTCTACTGGCACTTATGGAGAAGAGAGAGAGAGACAGTCTGTGCCAGGCTCGTCTACTGGCATTAATGGAGAAGAGAGAGAGAGACAGTCTGTGCCTGCCTCGTCTACTAACATTTATGGAGAAGAGAGAGAGAGACAGTCTGTGCCAGGCTTGTCTACTGGCATTTATGGAGAAGAGAGAGAGAGAGACAGTCTGTGCCTGCCTCGTCTACTGGCACTTATGGAGAAGAGAGAGACAGTCTGTGCCTGCCTCGTCTACTGGCATTTATAGAGAAGAGAGAGAGAGACAGTCTGTGCCTGCCTCGTCTACTGGCACTTATGGAGAAGAGAGAGAGAGACAGTCTGTGCAAGGCTCGTCTACTGGCATTAATGGAGAAGAGAGAGAGAGACAGTCTGTGCCTGCCTCGTCTACTGGCATTAATGGAGAAGAGAGAGAGAGAGACAGTCTGTGCAAGGCTCGTCTACTGGCATTAAATGGAGAACAGAGAGAGAGACAGTCTGTGCCAGGCTCGTCTACTGGCATTAATGGAGAAGAGAGAGAGAGACAGTCTGTGCCTGCCTCGTCTACTGGCATTAATGGAGAAGAGAGAGAGAGATACAGTCTGTGCCAGGCTCGTCTACTGGCATTAATGGAGAAGAGAGCGAGACAGTCTGTGCCAGGCTCGTCTACTGGCATTTATGGAGAAGAGAGAGAGAGAGACAGTCTGTGCCAGGCTCGTCTACTGGCACTTATGGAGAAGAGAGAGAGAGACAGTCTGTGCAAGGCTCGTCTACTGGCATTTATAGAGAAGAGAGAGAGAGACAGTCTGTGCCTGCCTCGTCTACTGGCACTTATGGAGAAGAGAGAGAGAGACAGTCTGTGCAAGGCTCGTCTACTGGCATTAATGGAGAAGAGAGAGAGAGACAGTCTGTGCCTGCCTCGTCTACTGGCATTAATGGAGAAGAGAGAGAGAGAGACAGTCTGTGCAAGGCTCGTCTACTGGCATTAAATGGAGAACAGAGAGAGAGACAGTCTGTGCCAGGCTCGTCTACTGGCATTAATGGAGAAGAGAGAGAGAGACAGTCTGTGCCTGCCTCGTCTACTGGCATTAATGGAGAAGAGAGAGAGAGATACAGTCTGTGCCAGGCTCGTCTACTGGCATTAATGGAGAAGAGAGCGAGACAGTCTGTGCCAGGCTCGTCTACTGGCACTTATGGAGAAGAGAGAGAGAGAGACAGTCTGTGCCAGGCTCGTCTACTGGCACTTATGGAGAAGAGAGAGAGAGACAGTCTGTGCCAGGCTCGTCTACTGGCATTAATGGAGAAGAGAGAGAGAGACAGTCTGTGCATGCCTCATCTACTAACATTTATGGAGAAGAGAGAGAGAGACAGTCTGTGCCAGGCTCGTCTACTGGCATTTATGGAGAAGAGAGAGAGAGACAGTCTGTGCCAGGCTCGTCTACTGGCACTTATGGAGAAGAGAGAGAGAGAGACAGTCTGTGCCAGGCTCGTCTACTGGCACTTATGGAGAAGAGAGAGAGAGACAGTCTGTGCAAGGCTCGTCTACTGGCATTTATAGAGAAGAGAGAGAGAGACAGTCTGTGCCTGCCTCGTCTACTGGCACTTATGGAGAAGAGAGAGAGAGACAGTCTGTGCAAGGCTCGTCTACTGGCATTAATGGAGAAGAGAGAGAGAGACAGTCTGTGCCTGCCTCGTCTACTGGCATTAATGGAGAAGAGAGAGAGAGAGACAGTCTGTGCAAGGCTCGTCTACTGGCATTAAATGGAGAACAGAGAGAGAGACAGTCTGTGCCAGGCTCGTCTACTGGCATTAATGGAGAAGAGAGAGAGAGACAGTCTGTGCCTGCCTCGTCTACTGGCATTAATGGAGAAGAGAGAGAGAGATACAGTCTGTGCCAGGCTCGTCTACTGGCATTAATGGAGAAGAGAGCGAGACAGTCTGTGCCAGGCTCGTCTACTGGCACTTATGGAGAAGAGAGAGAGAGAGACAGTCTGTGCCAGGCTCGTCTACTGGCACTTATGGAGAAGAGAGAGAGAGACAGTCTGTGCCAGGCTCGTCTACTGGCATTAATGGAGAAGAGAGAGAGAGACAGTCTGTGCATGCCTCGTCTACTAACATTTATGGAGAAGAGAGAGAGAGACAGTCTGTGCCAGGCTCGTCTACTGGCATTAATGGAGAAGAGAGAGAGAGACAGTCTGTGCCTGCCTCGTCTACTGGCATTAATGGAGAAGAGAGAGAGAGATACAGTCTGTGCCAGGCTCGTCTACTGGCATTAATGGAGAAGAGAGCGAGACAGTCTGTGCCAGGCTCGTCTACTGGCACTTATGGAGAAGAGAGAGAGAGAGACAGTCTGTGCCAGGCTCGTCTACTGGCACTTATGGAGAAGAGAGAGAGAGACAGTCTGTGCCAGGCTCGTCTACTGGCATTAATGGAGAAGAGAGAGAGAGACAGTCTGTGCATGCCTCGTCTACTAACATTTATGGAGAAGAGAGAGAGAGACAGTCTGTGCCAGGCTCGTCTACTGGCATTTATGGAGAAGAGAGAGAGAGACAGTCTGTGCCAGGCTCGTCTACTGGCATTTATGGAGAAGAGAGAGAGAGAGACAGTCTGTGCCTGCCTCGTCTACTGGCACTTATGGAGAAGAGAGAGAGAGACAGTCTGTGCCAGGCTCGTCTAAAGGCATTTATGGAGAAGAGAGAGAGAGAGACAGTCTGTGCCTGCCTCGTCTACTGGCATTTATGGAGAAGAGAGAGAGAGACAGTCTGTGCCAGGCTCGTCTACTGGCACTTATGGAGAAGAGAGAGACAGTCTGTGCCTGCCTCGTCTACTGGCATTTATGGAGAAGAGAGAGAGAGACAGTCTGTGCCTGCCTCGTCTACTGGCACTTATGGAGAAGAGAGAGAGAGACAGTCTGTGCAAGGCTCGTCTACTGGCATTAATGGAGAAGAGAGAGAGAGACAGTCTGTGCCTGCCTTGTCTACTGGCATTAATGGAGAAGAGAGAGAGAGATACAGTCTGTGCCAGGCTCGTCTACTGGCATTAATGGAGAAGAGAGAGAGACAGTCTGTGCCAGGCTCGTCTACTGGCACTTATGGAGAAGAGAGAGAGAGACAGTCTGTGCAAGGCTCGTCTACTGGCATTAATGGAGAAGAGAGAGAGAGACAGTCTGTGCCTGCCTCGTCTACTGGCATTAATGGAGAAGAGAGAGAGAGATACAGTCTGTGCCAGGCTCGTCTACTGGCATTAATGGAGAAGAGAGAGAGACAGTCTGTGCCAGGCTCGTCTACTGGCATTTATGGAGAAGAGAGAGAGAGAGACAGTCTGTGCCAGGCTCGTCTACTGGCACTTATGGAGAAGAGAGAGAGAGACAGTCTGTGCCAGGCTCGTCTACTGGCATTAATGGAGAAGAGAGAGAGAGACAGTCTGTGCCTGCCTCGTCTACTGGCATTAATGGAGAAGAGAGAGAGAGATACAGTCTGTGCCAGGCTCGTCTACTGGCATTAATGGAGAAGAGAGAGAGAGACAGTCTGTGCCAGGCTCGTCTACTGGCATTTATGGAGAAGAGAGAGAGAGACAGTCTGTGCCAGGCTCGTCTACTGGCATTTATGGAGAAGAGAGAGAGAGACAGTCTGTGCCAGGCTCGTCTACTGGCATTTATGGAGAAGAGAGAGAGAGACAGTCTGTGCCAGGCTCGTCTACTGGCATTTATGGAGAAGAGAGAGAGACAGTCTGTGCCAGGCTCGTCTACTGGCATTTATGGAGAAGAGAGAGAGAGAGACAGTCTGTGCCTGCCTCGTCTACTGGCACTTGTGGAGAAGAGAGAGAGAGACAGTCTGTGCCAGGCTCGTCTACTGGCATTTATGGAGAAGAGAGAGAGAGACAGTCTGTGCCTGCCTCGTCTACTGGCATTTATGGAGAAGAGAGAGAGAGACAGTCTGTGCCAGGCTCGTCTACTGGCACTTATGGAGAAGAGAGAGACAGTCTGTGCCTGCCTCGTCTACTGGCATTTATGGAGAAGAGAGAGAGAGACAGTCTGTGCCAGGCTCGTCTACTGGCACTTATGGAGAAGAGAGAGACAGTCTGTGCCTGCCTCGTCTACTGGCATTTATGGAGAAGAGAGAGAGAGACAGTCTGTGCCTGGCTCGTCTACTGGCATTTAGCTTGTCTGCTTGCTTTGGCTGTGAGATTTAAGGAGAAGAGAGAGATGCCCCCTTTGCCAATGTGAGTGAAGTGCCCCATCAGGAAGTTGAAAAGCTCTCAGCCAGATGTTAGACCACTGAAACTTGCCTCATTTTCAACCTTTGTTCTTTGGACTGTGGTATAATGCGGTGAAAGCTGTCACTCCAATCTGTCACTTCATGTTATTGTTTCAAAGAAAATGAGAGAGAAGCTCACTTTGTCTGTGGTTCCAACTTGTAATATTTTCTAGTCACATGTCCCCGTCTGCAAAGGGCATCGTCTGCAAAATAGACCCCAATCTATTTCCGTCTTTCCCCTAAAAACAAGCCCAATCCTAGTGACACACACACACACGCACGCATGTACTGTACGCACACACACACACACACACACACACACACACACACACACACACACACACACACACACACACACACACACACACACACACACACACACACACACACACACACACACACACACACACACCTCAGCCCTCCTGAGCCCACCCAATCTGTGTGAGTTCAAAGCCAGTAAATCCCCACAGTTGAATGGAGTTTTGGTTTCTCCCCTGGTGTCTGAGTGGCGTGCATCATCAGTCGATAAGCAGGTTCTGACCTGCAGAACAGCTTTAGAGAGAGAGAGAGAAAAAAGGGGGAGTGTGAGAGAAGGGGGGGGGAGAAAAGGGAGAGAGAGCAAGAGAGAGAGCTCTAGCACTACTATGTGTGATATGAGTTGTAGTAATGTACTGTGTATTCATGTGCTGCACAGTATGTCGGAGTGAATCAGTGTAGGAGTTAGAATAGGACAAGATCACGGTTTACTACAATGACTGTTTCCTTTCAGGGGAAGCATATTAAACCTTGTTTGTTTTTCTTTGAGGTGGTTTTTCCAGCATTAGGGCCTGCAGCGTTCTTGTGTAATCTAATCTACTGTAGATTTACTGGATGTCCTGAAACATATGGGCCTTTGGACTCATACAGTATAATATTATCCAGCCTGGCCCTATTGGGTTCACTGGGGGCTAAACCTGGTCCTATTGGGTTCACTGGGGGACTAGCCTGGTCCTACTGGGTTCACTGGGGGACTAGCCTGGTCCTACTGGGTTCACTGGGGGACTAGCCTGGTCCTACTGGGTTCACTGGGGGACTAGCCTGGTCCTACTGGGTTCCCTGGGGGACTAGCCTGGTCCTACTGGGTTCCCTGGGGGACTAGCCTGGTCCTACTGGGTTCACTGGGGGACTAGCCTGGTCCTACTGGGTTCACTGGGGGACTAGCCTGGTCCTACTGGGTTCCCTGGGGGACTAGCCTAGTCCTATTGGGTTCACTGGGGGACTAGCCTGGTCCTACTGGGTTCACTGGGGGACTAGCCTGGTCCTATTGGGTTCACTGGGGGACTAGCCTGGTCCTACTGGGTTCACTGGGGGACTAGCCTGGTTCTACTGGGTTCACTGGGGGACTAGTCTGGTCCTACTGGGTTCACTGGGGGACTAGCCTGGCTCTATTGGGTTCACTGGGGGACTAGCCTGGCTCTATTGGGTTCACTTGGGGACTAGCCTAGTCCTATTGGGTTCACTGGGGGACTAGCCTAGTCCTATTGGTTTCACTGCGGGACTAGCCTAGTCCCATTGGGTTCACTTGGGGACTAGCCTAGTCCTATTGGGTTCACTGGGGGACTAGCCTAGTCCTATTGGGTTCACTTGGGGACTAGCCTAGTCCTATTGGGTTCACTGGGGGACTAGCCTAGTCCTATTGGGTTCACTGCGGGACTAGCCTGGTCCCATTGGGTTCACTGCGGGACTAGCCTAGTCCTATTGGTTTCACTGCGGGACTAGCCTAGTCCCATTGGGTTCACTGCGGGACTAGCCTGGTCCCATTGGGTTCACTGCGGGACTAGCCTGGCTCTATTGGGTCTGCTGGGTAATGGGATCCCTTCAGGCCTCTCCTCCTCAGCTGCAGGAACACCACTGACCTCCCCAGTCTGGCAGCCAAGTGACAACCCAGGAGAGCAGTAACCATACAGTACTACATAGTGACAACCCAGGAGAGCAGTAACCATACAGCACTACATGGTGACAACCCAGGAGAGCAGTAACCATACAGTACTACATGGTGACAACCCAGAAGAGCAGTAACCATACAGTACTACATGGTGACAACCCAGGAGAGCAGTAACCATACAGTACTACATAGTGACAACCCAGGAGAGCAGTAACCATACAGCACTACATGGTGACAACCCAGGAGAGCAGTAACCATACAGTACTACATGGTGACAACCCAGAAGAGCAGTAACCATACAGTACTACATGGTGACAACCCAGGAGAGCAGTAACCATACAGTACTACATGGTGACAACCCAGGAGAGCAGTAACCATACAGTACTACATGGTGACAACCCAGGAGAGCAGTAACCATACAGTACTACATGGTGACAACCCAGGAGAGCAGTAACCATACAGTACTACATGGTGACAACCCAGGAGAGCAGTAACCATACAGTACTACATGGTGACAACCCAGGAGAGCAGTAACCATACAGTACTACATGGTGACAACCCAGGAGAGCAGTAACCATACAGTACTACATGGTGACAACCCAGGAGAGCAGTAACCATACAGCACTACATGGTGACAACCCAGGAGAGCAGTAACCATACAGTACTACATAGTGACAACCCAGGAGAGCAGTAACCATACAGCACTACATGGTGACAACCCAGGAGAGCAGTAACCATACAGTACTACATGGTGACAACCCAGAAGAGCAGTAACCATACAGTACTACATGGTGACAACCCAGGAGAGCAGTAACCATACAGTACTACATGGTGACAACCCAGGAGAGCAGTAACCATACAGCACTACATGGTGACAACCCAGGAGAGCAGTAACCATACAGTACTACATGGTGACAACCCAGGAGAGCAGTAACCATACAGTACTACATGGTGACAACCCAGGAGAGCAGTAACCATACAGCACTACATGGTGACAACCCAGGAGAGCAGTAACCATACAGCACTACATGGTGACAACCCAGGAGAGCAGTAACCATACAGCACTACATGGTGACAACCCAGGAGAGCAGTAACCATACAGCACTACATGGTGACAACCCAGGAGAGCAGTAACCATACAGTACTACATGGTGACAACCCAGGAGAGCAGTAACCATACAGTACTACATGGTGACAACCCAGGAGAGCAGTAACCATACAGTACTACATGGTGACAACCCAGGAGAGCAGTAACCATACAGTACTACATGGTGACAACCCAGGAGAGCAGTAACCATACAGTACTACATAGTGACAACCCAGGAGAGCAGTAACCATACAGCACTACATGGTGACAACCCAGGAGAGCAGTAACCATACAGTACTACATGGTGACAACCCAGGAGAGCAGTAACCATACAGTACTACATGGTGACAACCCAGGAGAGCAGTAACCATACAGTACTACATGGTGCACCACCACACATAACAGTGCAATAAACGTTAGCAGTTAACAACAGAAACAAAAGAAAGAACACAGAACCTAGAACACAGAACACAGAACCTAGAACACAGAACCTAGAACACAGAACACAGAACCTAGAACACAGAACACCAGTTGGAAAGAAAACTAGAGTAAAAATAAACAGGGTGCTGCTAAGGGCCCACTTACTATCACCAACATGGGTTGGAGGCTCCAGATTTTGGACTGGATTGGCCTGTCTTGCAGTGTGTGTTTTGGATGCTCCAGATTTTGGTCTTGGATTGGCCTGTCTTGCAGTGTGTGTTTTGGATGCTCCAGATTTTGGTCTTGGATTGGCCTGTCTTGCAGTGTGTGTTTTGGATGCTCCAGATTTTGGACTGGATTGGCCTGTCTTGCAGTGTGTGTTTTGGATGCTCCAGATTTTGGACTGGATTGGCCTGTCTTGCAGTGTGTGTTTTGGATGCTCCAGATTTTGGTCTTGGATTGGCCTGTCTTGCAGTGTGTGTTTTGGAGAGTGTGCCTGTCAGAGAGAGGCGGTAGGGCTACACAGTAGGTAGAGTGGAGTGTTTGTCATGCGGTCTGATGTTTTGTCTGTTTGGTCGTTTGACACACTGCTTTTTTTGCCTGGGAGTTTGTTCAGAGACTTGAGCCTGAGCAGCGTTCAGTATGTGTGTGTGCTTGTTAATGTCTGTTTCTAGATGTGCATGACTTTGTGTGCGCGTGTTTACATTCACCTATGTGTGGTGTGTGTGTGTACTGTGTAGGCGCTTGCCAAGAGGAGTCAGGCAGGGGGGTGTGGGTTCCCCCTAAAAGCATTGCGTGACTAGAGTGGATGGACGGCCTGGGGAGAGGCCACATCCTGGGATTTTCCTGCGGCGGCTGCTCAGATAAGGGAATCGTTCTTGTCGGTATTGCTTACAAAAGCCCTAGGGGCCCATGCGTGAGGAGGGTGTGTGTGTGTGTGTGTGTGTGTGTGTGTGTGTGTGTGTGTGTGTGTGTGTGTATGTGTGTGTGTGTGTAAGCTGCTATATGCTTGCAATGAGAAAACCTGTCTTTGGAACAGACTCAAGGTTTAACACAATCAACACCCGACACTGCCAGACCGGCTGGACTGTTTTTGCGAGCATCATTTTGTGTGGTCTCACATGAACACTGCAAAGAAGTCTAGTGGTTATCCAGATAGTTCCAGAACCTCACAACTCCTACAATGTTCTCTCTGTATTTGTTCTTTCTCAGTTCAGCAGTCATTACAAAATTATGTACGACAAATACATGTAGGAATGCAGGACATTTAAAACTTGTAGTGTATTTTGAGGTTTCTGAAATTCCCACTTCCACATTTCTCTTATGAAAAATGTATCAACTCCTACAAAAATGTCCATGAGTTATAATTCACATTTTCTGTTGCTGTAGGATTATTTTCCTGCTGTAGCAAACTGGCTCAAATTAAGATCCTACATCTGTAAAAGACATGCATTTTCATGATGTAAAAGAACTGCATTGATTACTGATAGGACTCTTATCCTTCACACAGTCAGCTGCTTATGCAACCCCTTCCCATAATGCCAGCATTCTCTTTTACGATCACAGATGAGCCATGAAACAAAGACAAGCTCGCATCAATTTTCTCATGAAAGCTTTGAACGAAAGCCACAGCTGATTTGAAGACAGAGGCTTTTCAAAGAGCCTGAATGGGCCTACATAAGGCCTCTATTATCTACTAGGAAAACCAAAAGACGTCTGTTCACAGTCCATTATATGTTTACTCAGCATACACCTCAATTCACAGCCCCTGGTTCATTCCTGTCAGCATACATTCATGCGTACAACCAGGTGATTAAGTTTAAATAACAGTAAGCAAATACATGATTAAGTTAAAGGTTTGGCAGCAGCTAGACACGACCGTACCATAGAATAGCTAACAAATCAATCTCCCTTTCCGCCCTCCAAGCGTTACTAAAACAAGCAGCAGAAGTGTCTGATTTTAATCCAAATATTTTATGAGCATATCTGATATCATCAACCACCCAATGACATTTGACTAGAGAGAATAGGATGTTTTGACCCTATTCTACCATGGCTGATTGTCCATGTCAGTGTTTTTCTGTAAGCCTGGCTATGAAATCCGACTCCGCTCTGAGAGAGCCTTTAACTAGCAGCCCACTGTGGCCTCCTCTGTCTGTCACAAACACCATTAGAGGATTCTAGAACTGTAGAACAAGCGTTTTGATGTTTGATGTTTCCTCGATGTGATTCCCTCCAGGCAAGAGGAGTGACTTTCTTTCATTCAGAGTAGGATGAACTGGCATAGCCCTTAAAGAAGTTGACATCTTTTCAACAGTATTTAATTAACTGAAAGAGGGGGAGGTAATACAGCTGGGTTGGCTATTTAGGAGAGCTTTGTCTACAGTATATTATGTACATGAAAGACATGACTTAATAACCCATCAAGGTAGTGCATTGTGTTGCCTGAATACACTGGATTCATACTTAAATCTGGACCTCCAAGATAAGAGAGTAGATTTATGTAAGAGAGACGGTGCTAGCCAGAAAGAGAGACCGCGCTAGCCAGAAAGAGAGACCGCGCTAGCCAGAAAGAGAGACCGCGCTAGCCAGAAAGAGAGACGGCGCTAGCCAGAAAGAGAGACGGCGCTAGCCAGAAAGAGAGACCACGCTAGCCAGAAAGAGAGACGGCGCTATCCAGAAAGAGAGAGGGTGCTAGCCAGAAAGAGAGACCGCGCTAGCCAGAAAGAGAGACCGCGCTAGCCAGAAAGAAAGCGGGTGCTAGCCAGAAAGAGAGATTGTGCTAGCCATAAAGGGAGACGGTGCTAGCCATAAAGGGAGACAGTGCTAGCCAGAAAGAGAGACCGTGCTAGCCAGAAAGAGAGACCGTGCTAGCCAGAAAGAGAGACCGTGCTAGCCAGAGAGACCGCGGTAGCCAGAGAGACCGCACTAGCCAGAAAGAGAGACCGCGGTAGCCAGAGAGACCGTGCTAGCCAGAAAGAGAGACCGCGGTAGCCAGAGAGACCGTGCTAGCCAGAAAGAGAGACTGAGTACCAGCTCTTAAAAGACTGAAAGGAGCTCTAAAATAGAGAATAATAGAGAAAATGTTTAATGCAGTTGACGGTCAGATGAAAGTCAGATTGTGCAAGAAAGTGAGGACAGAGGGCGCTGTTTTCACTTTGGGGGAAAATCGTGCCCAATTTAAACGGCCTCGTACTCAATTCTTGCTCGTACAATATGCATATTATTATTACTATTGGATAGAAAACACTCTCTAGTTTCTAAAACCGTTTGAATTATATCTGTGAGTAAAACAGAACTCCTTTTGCAGCAAACTTCCTGACAGGAAGTGGAAAATCTGAAATCGATGCTCTCTTCTAGGGGCTGCCTATTAAAGTCCTTGATATTTAAAAGTTTAGATGCACTTCATACGTCTTCCACTAGATGTCGACAAGGAGTGAGAGAAGAAATGGAGTGTGTAACTTGATCTGGACTCGAATCATAGCTCTTGGCATGACGTGTCACCAGTTTCCTGTTTTCTTGAGAGCGCGAGGAGGGACCTGGATTTGCCTTCTGATAAGCTGCCGTTATGGACGACTAATATCTCCGGCTTTGATTTTATTTGATACATTTGACAATATCATCGTAAAGTATGTTTTTTCAATATAGTTTAATCAGATTATTGAAATTTTTTCGGGAGTTTTGCCGTGTTCCGTTCTCTTCCGTTTGTTGACATGGAGAGATTCGCGCCACTTGGCAAGTGTGCTTGCTAAATCGAGAGGGAAAAAGGCCGTTCTAAATCCAAACAACAATTGTTCCCGACAAAGGACCCCTTGTACAACATTCTGATGAAAGATCAGCAAAAGTAGGACCCATTTTATGATGCTATTTCATATATCTGTCGAACATGTTGTGCTAGTCGTTTGCGCCCAGCTTTTGGGTACTCTCTCGCTATAACTAAGCTGGATGTCGTAATGAAGTTATTTTTAGAATTCTAACACGGCGATTGCATTAAGAACTAGTGTATCTATCATTTCCTATACAACATGTATTTTTTAGTTATGTTTATGAATAGTCATTTGTCAGAATATGTGTGTCAGAAAAAGTGTCAGAAAAATATCCGGATGTTGTGGGAAAAAGATGCTACGTTAGCACAATGTATAACCACTGATTTCAGCTCTAAATATGCAAATTTTCGAACAAAACATAAGTGTATGTATAACCTGATGTTATAGGACTGTCATCTGATGAAGCTTATCAAGGTTAGTCAAAAATTATATATCTTTTGCTGGTTTGTTACGATCGCTAACTTTTGCTACTGGGGAATGGCTTGTGTTTCTGGCTATTGTGGTAAGCTAATATAACGCTATATTGTGTTTTCGCTGTAAAACACTTAAGAAATCGGAAATATTGGCTGGAATCACAAGATGCCTGTCTTTCATGTGCTGTACACCATGTATTTTTCAGAAATGTTTTATGATGAGTATTTAGGTATTTGACATTGGTGTCTGTAATTATTATGGCTGCTTTCGGTGCAATTTCTGATTGTAGCTGCAATGTAAACTATGATTTATACCTGAAATATGCACATTTTTCGAACAAAACATAGATTTATTGAATAACATGTTATAAGACTGTCATCTGATGAAGTTGTTTGTTGGTTAGTTTGGTTTGTTCTTGGTTAGTTAGGTTGGCTTTGTGCATGCTACCTGTGCTGTGAAAAATGTCTGTCCTTTTTTTGTATTTGGTGGTGAGCTAACATAAATATACGCGCTGTTTTCGCTGTAAAACATTTTAAAAATCGGACATGTTGGCTGGATTCACAAGATGTGTACCTTTCATTTGCTGTATTGGACTTGTTAATGTGTGAAAGTTAAATATTTCTAAAAAATATATTTTGAATTTCGCGCTCTGCCTTTTCAGTGGAATGTGGGAGGAGTTCCGCTGGCGGAACGCCAGAGCAGTACAGGTTAATGAGTATAAAGGAAAGTGCAAGATGTTGTCATAGAGAGAGAAAGGGGCTGGGAGGGTAGTGGGGGGAGGAGGGTGGCGGCACAGCGTCAGAAAGAGGGAGAGAAATTAAACCATGCCAGCTATGCATACGGGAATATTATCTTGATTTGAAAACATTTAGTTCTAGCAGATCTAGAACACAGATCTCTATTCTCACGCAGGTGTGCAGGAAGGGGTGGGTATAACGACACAGAGAGAGCCAATGGTGTGAGCCAGCTTCCCTATAAGGCCATCCCTCAGTCATTCACTTGATTAATGTTCCTGTTACTTCCTGTTATGACTGGAGGGAAAGAAAACATATTCTGTTACTTCCTGTTATGACCGGAGTGGAGGAAACATCTTCTGTTACTTCCTGTTATGACCGGAGGGAAAGGAAACATCTTCTATTACTTCCTGTTATGACAGGAGGGTAGGAAACATCTTATGTTACTTCCTATTATGACAGCAGGGAAAGGAAACATCTGTTACTTCCTGTTATGACCAGAGGAACAGGAATCATATTTTGTTATGACTGTTATGACTGTAGGGAAAGGAAACATATTCTGCCTTTTATCACAGTGCAGTATAGTCCAGGTATTTTGGAGATTGGGAAATTGCTTTTCTTATAAGGCAAAAGTTTAATTGTTTGTCAGGATAAATTTGGCTGTTGCCTGAAGAAATGTTGTCAATTCCTTTTCATAACTTGTTAGAAGCACTGCATTATGGAGAATTGCACATGAAAGTCAACTAAGCCAACCAGGATGAGGGGTTCATCAAGGTAAATAAGCAGTGTTTAGGCACGATTCTTAACTAAATGTGAGAGATGCATTGAACAATTTGAGATATTCTCTATGTCTGTTCACAGATATTGTGGGATGGGGGCACAACAAAGGATAGGAATCTTCCTCCTTGGCAAAAGTGATTATCATCTGGCAACCCAAACTAAGTAGCAGTTTCCCTGCCTCACGTGTGCATGTAGTCTGTGCTTGGTGTCCTCTACATATCATACTACCACTCTGATCAATATCGCCTTCCAGGCAGTTCAAGGCTGGGAGAAGGAGCCCATTGTGCCAGGATGGAGGGGAATAGCTTGCAGACAAAAAAACACGCTGAAATTGGCCCACAGTGCCTTCGGAAAAGACTCCTTTACTTTTCCCACATTTTGTTATGTTACAGTCTTATTCTAAAATGGATTTGAAAAAAATCCTCAGCAATCTACACACAATACCCCATAACGACACAGCAAAAACAGGTTTTTATTTTTTTTTGCAAATGTATTAAAAATAAAAACAGAAATACCAGAAGTATTCAGACCGTTTGATATGAGACTCGAAATTGAGCTCAGGTGCATCCTGTTTCCATTGATCATCCTTGAGATGTTTCTACAACTTGATTGGAGTCCACCTGTGGTACATTCAATTGATTGGACATGATTTGGAAAGGCACACACCTGTCTATATAAGGTCCCACAGTTGACAGTGCATGTCAGAGCAAAAACCAAGCCATGAGGTCTAAGGAATTATCTGTAGAACTCCGAGACAGGATTGTGTCGAGGAACAGATCTGGAGAAGGGTACCAAAACATTTCTGCAGCATTGAAGGTCCCCAAGAACACAGCGGCCTCCATCATTCTTAAATGGAAAAAGTTTGAAACTCCCAAGATTCTTCCTAGAGCTGGCCGCCCGGCCAAAGAAGGGCCTTGGTCAAGGAGGTGACCAATAACCCGATGGTCATTCTGACAGAGCTCCAGAGTTCCTCTGTGGAGATGGGAGAACCTTCCAGAAGGACAACCATCTCTGCAGCACTCCACCAATCAGGCCTTTATGTTAGAGTGACCAGACGGAAGCCACTCTTCAGTAAAAGGCAGGAGTTTTCCAAAAGACATCGAAAGACTCTCAGACTATGAGAAACAAGATTGTCTGGTCTGATGAAACCAAGATTTAACTTTTTGGACCGGAATGCCAAGTGTCACGTCTGGAGGAATCCTGGCACCATCCCTACGATGAAGCATGGTTGTGGCAGCACAATGCTGTGGGGATGTTTTTCAGTGACAGAGAGACTAGTCAGGATCGAGGGAAGGATGAACGGAGCAAAGTACAGAGAGATCCTAGGGGGCGGCAGGTAGCTTAGTGGTTATAGTATTTGGCCAGTAACTGAAAGGTTGCTAGGTCGAATCCCCGAGCTGACAAGGTAAAAATCTGTCGTTCTGCCCCTGAGCAAGGCAGTTAACCCACTGTTCCCCGGTAGACCGTCATTGTAAATAAGAATTTGTTCTTAACTGACTTGCCTAGTTAAATTGAAAAAAAGAATCCTTGATGAAGACCTGCTCCAAAGCGCTCAGGACCTCAGACTGGGGCGAAGGTTCGGGACAAGTCTCTGAATGTCCTTGGGTGGACCAACCAGAGCCCGGACTTGAACCCGATCGAACATCTTTGGAGAGACCTGAAAATAGCTGTGCACAACGCTCCCCGTCCAACCTGACAGAGCTTTGGAGGATCTGCAGAGAAGAACGGGATAAACTCTCCAAATACAGGTGTGCCAAGCTTGTAGCGTCATACCCAAGAAGACTCGATGCTGTAATCACTGCCAAAGGTTCTTCAACAAAGTACTGAGTAAAGGATGTGATATTTAATTTTTACATTTTTAATCGATTAGCAAAAATGTCTAAAAACCTGATTTTGCTTTGTCATTATGGGGTATTGTGTGTAGATTGATGAGGGATAAAAGCAATGTAATACATTTTAGAATAAGGCTGTAACGTAACAAAATGTGGAAAAAGTCAACGGGCCTGAATACTTTCCGAAGGCACTGCATATGTCCTGTCTACATTTAGTCCCTCTGATCAGATAGTGATGGTGGTGAGTAACAGTGGAGGGTATTATGCTTGATAGGGTGTGAGTGGTAATGGTGGCTTATATTCCTTATGTGACCTTCCCTTTCAGAGAAGAGAATGTGGTCAATGTGAGCCATGTTAGATTGTTACATTTACATTTTAGTCATTTAGCAGATGCTCGTATCCAGAGCAACTTACAGGAGCAATTGGAGTTAGGTGCCTTGCTCAAGGGCACAGACAGATTTTTCACCTAGTCGGCTTGGGGATTCAAACCATCGACCTTTCGGTTACTGGCCCAATAACCTTACATAGCAGGCATAAATGCCTGAAACTAGATCCCCGACATACTGGTCTTGACCAGAAGAAGAAAAAAAAACTGTCTGGGGAGGTTCTCTTCAGCACTGTTCAACCAATCCAGTAAATGTGGAGGAGGAGCTAAGATGGGAGTGTCACCTTGTTTAATGTCCATAAGCGGAAGTCACGTCACAGGCCTGTTTTCAATTTTCCATGAAAACCGAAACATCGGGTTGTTGGGGGCTCGGCAGAGTCTACTGGCCCAACGCTCTTAACTGCTACGCTAACTCCGCGACCTCCATGGCACCCCCACAGCCACATCAGACAAAATATAACCGTTCTCCCAAAACAGGCTCCCCTTGTTGTTATGTCATGCTTGTTAGCATCACAAAATGTTGTTTGTTTTCTTCTGAATTCTTTGCTGTTCTAAAGGAGGGGGAATTGGTGTCATCTTTCCTAGCTTGTATTTTGTTGTTGATATTTCACAATTCTTCAATGCCCTGAGAGATATGACTCACAGAAAGACTAATGCATCCTCCATGTTTCTCATTGCCTGACAATTCTCTATAAAGCTCTGAATTGGGTCATAGTCTGTTGATTATAGCTTTTTTTTTTTTTAAAGCAGTGATCATCGGTGGAATTTGTTAAATGTCAGAGTATAAACCATGGTAGCAGGCCAGCCTGGAAAGAGCAAAAAACAACACACTGAGGGAGAAGGAGGACAACGGCAGTGAGAGGGAGAAGGAGGACAACGGCAGTGAGAGGGAGAAGGAGGACAACGGCAGTGAGAGGGAGAAGGAGGACAACGGCAGTGAGAGGGAGGTCAACGGCAGTGAGAGGGTGAAGGAGGACAACGGCAGTGAGAGGGTGAAGGAGGACAACGGCAGTGAGAGGGTGAAGGAGGACAACGGCAGTGAGAGGGTGAAGGAGGACAACGACAGTGAGAGGGTGAAGGAGGACAACGACAGTGAGAGGGTGAAGGAGGACAACGGCAGTGAGAGGGTGAAGGAGGACAACGGCAGTGAGAGGGTGAAGGAGGACAACGGCAGTGAGAGGGTGAAGGAGGACAACGGCAGTGAGAGGGTGAAGGAGGACAACGACAGTGAGAGGGTGAAGGAGGACAACGACAGTGAGAGGGTGAAGGAGGACAACGACAGTGAGAGGGTGAAGGAGGACAACGACAGTGAGAGGGTGAAGGAGGACAACGGCAGTGAGAGGGTGAAGGAGGACAACGGCAGTGAGAGGGTGAAGGAGGACAACGGCAGTGAGAGGGTGAAGGAGGACAACGACAGTGAGAGGGTGAAGGAGGACAACGACAGTGAGAGGGTGAAGGAGGACAACAGCAGTGGATCTACTGAAGGTTTGACCACCACCTGCCTCCCTCAGGTCAACCTTCCAACAAAAGATGACTAATCATAAACTATGCCCTTTCTTACTGTATGTTAGTTACCCAGGTTATACTTCAATCAAACTGGATTGTTTTTGGGGACCAATCTTAATGCCTGTGTCCTGGGCAGAATGGTGTGCATGTTCCAACGTCTAACGTTCTTCGGATAAAAAAAAGGCAGTAAAGGGGGGTATGGTGTCAGCAGTGGGATCAGAACACCAAATTCGGTTTGTAGAAATGAAAACATAATTAAAACGATGGATTCTCACGCTATACTGAAAGGCAAACCACTGAGTGAGAGCCAACAGGCAATAAAAATAAAACCCGTCACTTCAATAAAATGGCTTCTCTCGGATATGTTGATATTGGGTTGACAGGTGAATTACAACTGGAGTTTAAAGAGTTTTACACAAATCAGCTTGGACTGATGATCAGTTAATCATGATTCAATAACAAACGACAAGACCTCTCCAAAACAAAGGCTCTTGCCTCGCCCAAGTAGCAGGCCTTTAGAGGTCACAGGTTCTTGCCTCGCCCAAGTAGCACATTTTGTTACGTTACAGCCTTATGTTGAAATGGATGAAATAATTTTTTCCCCCTCATCAATCTAGACACAATACTCCATAACGACTAAGCAAAAACAAGTTTTTTTGCAATTTTTTGCAATTTTTTTGCTCGGGTACATCCTGTTTCCAGTGATTATCCTAGAGATGTTTCTACAACTTGGGAGTCCACCTGTGGTAAATACAATTGATTGGACATGACTTAGAAGAAAGGCACACACCTGTCTATATAAGGTCCCACAGTTGACAGTGGATGTCAGAGCAAAAACCAAGCCATGAGGTCGAAGGAATTGTCCATAGAGCTCCAAGACAGGATTGTGCAGAGGCACAAAACTGAGGAATGGTACCAAAAAAATTCTGCTGCATTGAAGGTCCCCAAGAACACAGTGGCCTCCATTATTCTTAAATGGAATAAGTTTGGAACTACCAAGACTTTACCTAGCGCTGTCCGCCCGGCCAAACTGAGCAATTGGGGGAGAAGGGCCTTGATCAGGGAGGTGACCAAGAACCCAATGGTCACTCTGGCAGAGCTCCAGAGTTCCTCTGTGGAGGTGGGAGAACCTTCCAAAACTATCTCTGCAGCACTCCACCAATCAGACCTTTATGGTAGAGTGGCCAGACGGAAGGCACTCCTCAGTAAAAGGCACTTGACAGCCCACTTGGAGACACCTAACGGACTCTCAGACCATGAGAAACAAGATTCTCTGGTCTGATGAAACCAAGATTGAACTCTTTGGCCTGAATGCCAAGCGTCACGTCTGGAGGAAACATGACACCATCCCTACGGTGAAGCATGGTGGTGGCAGAATCATGCTGTGGGGAAGTTTTCAGTGGCAGGGACTGGGAGACAGGTCAGGATCGAGGGAACAATGAACGGAGGAAAGTACAGAGAGATCCTTGATGAAAAACTGCTCCAAAGCATTGTCACCTTCCAACAGGACAACGATCCAAAGCACACAGCCAAGACAACGCAGAAGTGGCTTCAGGACAAGTCTCTGAATGTTCTTGAGAGGCCCAGCGTCATACCAAAGAAGACTTGAGGCTGTAATCGCTGCCAAAGGTGCTTCAAGAAAGTACTGAGTAAAGGGTCTGAATACTTATGTAAATGTGATATCAGTTTTTTTTTAAATTATAAATTTGGAAAATAATTCTAAAAACCAGTTTTTGCTATTATGGAGTATTGTGTGTAGATTGATGAGAGAAAAGAACAACTATTTAATACATTTTAGAATAAGACTAACACCAAAATGAACTTTCTGTATGTACTGTATGTGGGTGAGTTGTGGACATTCCATTTACAGCTACAATGGCAAACAGACATAGAGGATGTTTACAATGAACTTGAACAGGCGGTCCATTATTTTCTACGCTTTTTTTTTACAGTGACACACAATGTGTCGCCAGCAGAATGTCCTACAAGAGTTACAAAACATCTACCGTTTTCTCATGGAGTCAAGCTACAATGCCAGGATACACATATGTTGTTTTCAAATCAGTTTGGGACATATCAGCTCTTTCTAGTCAGCTGATCCTTTAGAGAGCCCTATATAGGACTATATTTAGTGGTGCTGACTGGAGGGACTATAAAGGACTATCTATATTGCTGCCAAGGAAAATACCCTCTGAAACCATGCAGCGCACTTGAACACTTGTTGTTGTGCGTCCACTCAGCCAATGGCATGAGGACCAACACTTTTGGTTGATCTAAGAAGGAAGATAAAGAACAGAGATACATTTGTCCAGATCGCAGATGTTAATTAGACCCAGTACATACATCTGTATACTACATGTATGCCTCACTATTGTGCTCCTGCGAGAATAAGATAAATATATTATATAATGGTGCCATGTGTAATGTTTTCACCAGAAAACATTCAATGGAAACGGCTCATGATTCTTTTTGCTACTGTTCTAAGTCCATACTCTTCTGTGATCGCTGACCCCTTTGAGATATCCAACTACACTACATAACACAATACAATAACATGGTTTCTGGGAATTCAACCCGTCCGACGGAAACATAAGACAATGAACGACATCACAATGAATGATATCAAAGCTCTTTGGTTACTTCACCGTAGGGACCATAAGACAATGCTATGTGCGATGATGTAATCTGATATTGCCAAGTGTATAAATGACCTTGCGTCCATTGTTCACTCATATCAAATTAAGAATGAAAATCAATGCAACCGAGGCCCTTTGAGCTCTGATTAAAAGTTGACCAGCCTGGTCTTTAAAACACCATGTCATGCAAGGCTAAATTGGCATGGACACTATGCTCTTTAAACTTGTTGACCGGCTGGGGCTGAGACAAGTGTGCATCGTTTCAGCTGCAGCTTGTCCACAACGTGTGGATGCCATAGGAGGGTCAAAGTGTTAGGGGTAACATTGGCATGTGCTGTATGCCCATAAACATGCCACTCATAGCAGTATGGGAATATCGCTGCGGTGTCACCATCTGTCTGTTCCTCCAGCACATGATAATAACGGGGAAGTAGCCTCACAGTGTCAGGAGAAAAAAAACCTGACCGTTATATACGGGACGGGTCCAGTGCCCTTGAAGCTGCCATTGCACAAATGTGTGCTGACATTGGATGTGTGTGTGTGTGTGTGTGTGTGTGTGTGTGTGTGTGTGTGTGTGTGTGTGTGTGTGTGTGTGTGTGTGTGTCTGTGTGTGTGTGTGTGTGTGTGTGTGTGTGTGTGTGTGTGCTTATGTGTCTGTGTGTGTGCTGTAAAAGATCCCTCCCGTGGACGAAGGCACACACTGCCAGTAGGAGTGTGTAGGGAGTTGTGGGTCACACAGTGCCAGTAGGAGTGTGTAGGGAGTTGTGGGTCACACAGTGCCAGTAGGAGTGTGTAGGGAGTTGTGGGTCACACAGTGCCAGTAGGAGTGTGTAGGGAGTTGTGGGTCACACAGTGCCAGTAGGAGTGTGTAGGGAGGCGTGGGTCACACAGTGCCAGTAGGAGTGTGTAGGGAGTTGTGGGTCACACAGTGCCAGTAGGAGTGTGTAGGGAGTTGTGGGTCACACAGTGCCAGTAGGAGTGTGTAGGGAGGTGTGGGTCACACAGTGCCAGTAGGAGTGTGTAGGGAGTTGTGGGTCACACAGTGCCAGTAGGAGTGTGTAGGGAGGTGTGGGTCACACAGTGCCAGTCGGAGTGTGTAGGGAGTTGTGGGTCACACACTGCCAGTAGGAGTGTGTAGGGAGTTGTGGGTCACACAGTGCCAGTAGGAGTGTGTAGGGAGTTGTGGGTCACACAGTGCCAGTAGGAGTGTGTAGGGAGTTGTGGGTCACACACTGCCAGTAGGAGTGTGTAGGGAGTTGTGGGTCACACAGTGCCAGTAGGAGTGTGTAGGGAGTTGTGGGTCACACAGTGCCAGTAGGAGTGTGTAGGGAGTTGTGGGTCACACACTGCCAGTAGGAGTGTGTAGGGAGGTGTGGGTCACACAGTGCCAGTAGGAGTGTGTAGGGAGGCGTGGGTCACACAGTGCCAGTAGGAGTGTGTAGGGAGTTGTGGGTCACACAGTGCCAGTAGGAGTGTGTAGGGAGTTGTGGGTCACACAGTGCCAGTAGGAGTGTGTAGGGAGTTGTGGGTCACACACTGCCAGTAGGAGTGTGTAGGGAGGCGTGGGTCACACAGTGCCAGTAGGAGTGTGTAGGGAGTTGTGGGTCACACAGTGCCAGTAGGAGTGTGTAGGGAGTTGTGGGTCACACAGTGCCAGTAGGAGTGTGTAGGGAGTTGTGGGTCACACAGTGCCAGTAGGAGTGTGTAGGGAGTTGTGGGTCACACAGTGCCAGTAGGAGTGTGTAGGGAGTTGTGGGTCACACAGTGCCAGGAGGAGTGTGTAGGGAGGCGTGGGTCACACAGTGCCAGTAGGAGTGTGTAGGGAGGCGTGGGTCACACAGTGCCAGTAGGAGTGTGTAGGGAGGTGTGGGTCACACAGTGCCAGTAGGAGTGTGTAGGGAGTTGTGGGTCACACAGTGCCAGTAGGAGTGTGTAGGGAGGCGTGGGTCACACAGTGCCAGTAGGAGTGTGTAGGGAGGCGTGGGTCACACAGTGCCAGTAGGAGTGTGTAGGGAGGCGTGGGTCACACAGTGCCAGTAGGAGTGTGTAGGGAGTTGTGGGTCTTTCATCCAGTCACATTACTATTTAGGGAGCAGAGAGTGCAGGAGGAACCCACACAAACACATCTATCTTGGCATAACTGTGATTTGACAAAGAAATATCAGCTAGCTATCATTAGATAGGCTAACCAGCTGCAGCTAGCTATTATGCTAGCTCGCTGCTGTCAGCTTGGTAAACACAAGGTCAGCGCCGGCTTAACTTTCTGTTCACTTCTTCTTCTCTACTTTAGCCCAAATATAACCGAATATAACCAAATATAACCAAATTAGCTATTGTTTGGTGTGATGGAATGGCAAAGACACCCCAAAATACCACCCACATGAAACCACACCCCAAAGACAACTCTTGTTTGCCTTCAGTCATGGCCGCTAGCATCTTTTAAAATAGCACGGATGAAAAACGAGGCCAAATCAGGAAGTGCAGTTCTACTTTAAAAAAGTGAAAAAGAAATGACAGAGGAACAACACACCTCAGAGACAGACAGATAGATAGAGAGACAGATAATGAAAGAGAGAGAGAAAGAGATAACGAGAAAGAGACAGGGCATCATCTCCCTCACAGACACATTTATCATTCTCCTCTCTATCCACCTCAACAGACCAGGTTCATACTCCAATCCTTCATAGCTCATCTGTGGAATTAGACATGACTAGACATGCATGTCCAAGTCACACACTTACCCCACGCAAAGGTGAGTTAAGAACTCGTCTCTGAGAATGAGCCTGTTGGCGTGACTGTCTCTTGTGTGGGAGCGAAAGGGGTGAGAGGGCACTAAGACGTATGGGCAGGAGTCAACTATCTTTAGGAATGTAATCTCCTCTGGTTGAAGATGAGCTGAGCTGCACTCGTTCAACACTAGCGACGCCTACCCATTCTTAACATCAGCAAAGCCTTGTGCTGTACACAGCCCAGGCATATTTCTGAGCTAAATACAGTGTGGGAAGAGAGGGATAGTTCTAACACCTCGTAAACCAATGCCCAGCCCCCTTCAGCACCTCATGTTGGTGCCTATGGCGGTAGAGGTTGAGTTACTGAGGATTCAATGAGAATGTGAATAAATAAGTGCCCATATATGTTATATAACATATAACTGCCCATATACACCATCGTCTAGGGTTCTGGGCAGGGTTGAGAGTGGAAAAGGACATGGAGACTGAGAGGATATGGTGGCGGTGCCAGAGGCGCCAAGATAACTGACTCAGCAAGTCATCTGCCAACGCTCCGGCTTTGATGTCTGTTAACCCTTAATGGCTGACATGTTGAGGGTGTTGGAGTTGGCTTTTCAATGATGAGTCATCTTATGAGTCACTGGACATTGTTCTGTATAATTTAGAACCAAACATTTGGTGTATGTCAGTGTCTTGGTCCTAGTCACAGGATAAGTGCGTGTGTGTGTGGGGGGGGGGGGGGGGGGACAACAACGACATGTAAGGATTCTTCAGCTGTCCCCATAGGAGGGCCCTTCTTGGTTCCAGGTAGAACCCTAGGTGGAAAGGAACCCAAAAGGGTTATACCTAGTACCAAAAAGAGTTCTACAAAGGGTTCTCCTCTGAGGACAGAGGACTTTCTCCTATCGATTATCATCAACCACAACAACACATGGTAAAAAGAGTTAAAGATTTGATGATCGGAAATTCATAGAAATGGTTAGATAGAAGGACCACTAAGACATGGTTAACCAAGACAGATGCTGATTGGAGTATTTTGCTATGAGTATTTTTTTAAACAATTATTGTGGTTCAGGAATCATGTTCTCCACAGCCCGTTTATTTAACTATTTTTGTTGACGTATCAGAGAGATTCACTGATGTACAGTAATCCATTTAAATGATACAGTATAATAAAAAGCATCCTATTATGTGGTCTACTAACCAAGTGCATTACTGGAGACAAGTTTGTTGTGGTCTGATTTGAAAGTAAAAATGGACCCAGAGGCTCCAAACATTTGGGTGACTCAGGTTAGACAACCAGCATCTTGATTTATCCCTTGTGTCATCTTAAGGGTAAAAAAATAACCCACCACTATGTGTAACAGCAGAGAAAACCCCATAAATAATATTTTTTCAACTTGAAATTTGATGACTCTCCTAGAGGGTACAAAGATTGTCTAACACGGAACCCAAACCGGCTGGGCGCGTGCGCCATCGTGAATACATTTATTTTGTCCCCCCACACCAAACGCGATCACGACACGCAGGTTAAAACAAACTCTGAACCAATTACATTAATTTGGGGACAGGTCGAAAAAGCATTAAACCTTTATGGCAATTTAGCTAGCTAGCTTGCACTTGCTAGCTAATTTGTCCTATTTAGCTAGCTTGCTGTTGCTAGCTAATTTGTCCTGGGTTATAAACATTGTTATTTTACCTGAAATGCACAAGGTCCTCTACTCCGACAATTAATCCACACATAAAACAGTCAACCGAATCATCTCTCGTCCTTCTAGGCTTTTTCTTCTCATGACTTAAAATTGCGATTGGCAACTTTCATAAATTAGGTGCATTACCGCCACTGACCTCGTTCGTCTTTCAGTCACCCACGTGGGTATAGCCAATGAGGATATGGCACGTGGGTACCTGCTTCTATAAACCAATGAGGAGATGGGAGAGGCAGGACTTGCAGTGCAATCTATCTATTTTATCCCTTGGCAACGCAGACGCTCGTTGGCGCGCGCGAGCAGTGTGGGTGCAATAATTGAATAATATAGATTTCTACATTTATTTAGCAACGCTCGTGCACGTGACGTGAGCGATGTAGTCAGCCTGTTATGGTAATTTTTGACCCGGCAGTTATAAAAGAATTTACACACCACAAAAACCACAAAGACACACACACACACATGAGAAATCGAGATTGTGTGCGCTACTGATTGAAATCAGACAAAACTAATGTGCAGCATCTCCCCTCCACGACCCCACACATGACTCATGTTCACAGACAAAATAAACAAAATGTCAGACAAAATAAACATTTATTGAAAGCATTGTTTACTAATGGGGAATGCAGTCAGAGGCTATAAAGGTGCTGCAGATGACAGTCCCCCCAGTTCTCTCTTTGCTGAAGCCATGAGTGCATGTTTCAGAGCCCAACAGGTCGTAGATCTGATTTATTCAGATGTCCAGGAGGAACAAGAGAACAGTGATTTAGAAGAGGAGGAGGTATCTGAAGAAGAGGATGGGGAAGAATACAACCCAGGGCACGGTGCATCATCTTCAGATGAAGAAGAAATAACCCAAGCTGAAAGAGACATTTTTGAAAAAGAACAGCAAAATAACATGGTCCTTGTCACCATATGACAACCAAGGCAGGATGGCAGCACAAAATGTCATAAGGACCCCAGGGCCCACAAGACATGCAGTTGCCCAGGACATCACCTCAACATTCTACATGTTCATCACACCAGCCATCTAAAAACAATCATCCTGGAGATTACAAATTTGGAGGGTTTCCGTAAATATGGAGACAACTGGAAAAGGATGGATGAGATTGACCTGCGTGCCTACATAGGGCTGCTAATCTTAGCGGGTGTGTATAGGTCCAGAGGCAAGGCTACATGTAGTCTCTGGGATTCAGAGAGTGGAAAGGCGATTTTCCATGCCACGATGTCACTGAGTCTTTCACACTTTCTCAAGAATGCTACGATTTAATAACCGTGAGTCAAGACCTGCAAGACGTGTGAGAGACAAACTGTCGGCCATAAGAGAGGTCTGGGAGAAGTGGGTGGAGCGTCTGCCATACCTCTACAACCCTGGGCCTGAAGTAACAGTGGATGAGCAACTGGATCCATTCAGAGGTACATTTTTATTTTCATATCTGTAATGTAAGTGATTTTCACTGTTAATTTTATTATACACTGCTCAAAAAAATAAAGGGAACACTAAAATAACACATCCTAGATCTGAATGAATGAAATATTCTTATTAAATACTTTTTTCTTTACATAGTTGAATGTGCTGACAACAAAATCACACAAAAATTATCAATGGAAATCAAATTTATCAACCCATGGAGGTCTGGATTTGGAGTCACACTCAAAATTAAAGTGGAAAACCACACTACAGGCTGATCCAACTTTGATGTAATGTCCTTAAAACAAGTCAAAATGAGGCTCCGTAGTGTGTGTGGCCTCCACGTGCCTGTACGACCTCCCTACAACGCCTGGGCATGCTCCTGATGAGGTGGCGGATGGTCTCCTGAGGGATCTCCTCCCAGACCTGGACTAAAGCATCCGCCAACTCCTGGACAGTCTGTGGTGCAACGTGGCGTTGGTGGATGGAGCGAGACATGATGTCCCAGATGTGCTCAATTGGATTCAGGTCTGGGGAACGGGCGGGCCAGTCCATAGCATCAATGCCTTCCTCTTGCAGGAACTGCTGACACACTCCAGCCACATGAGGTCTAGCATTGTCTTGCATTAGGAGGAACCCAGGGCCAACCGCACCAGCATATGGTCTCACAAGGGGTCTGAGGATCTCATCTCGGTACCTAATGGCAGTCAGGCTACCTCTGGCGAGCACATGGAGGGCTGTGCGGCCCCCCAAAGAAATGCCACCCCACACCATGACTGACCCACCGCCAAATCGGTCATGCTGGAGGATGTTGCAGGCAGCAGAACGTTCTCCACGGCGTCTCCAGACTCTGTCACGCCTGTCACGTGCTCAGTGTGAACCTGCTTGCATCTGTGAAGAGCACAGGGCGCCAGTGGCGAATTTGCCAATCTTGGTGTTCTCTGGCAAATGCCAAACGTCCTGCACGGTGTTGGGCTGTAAGCACAACCCCCACCTGTGGACGTCGGGCCCTCATACCACCCTCATGGAGTCTGTTTCTGACCGTTTGAGCAGACACATGCACATTTGTGGCCTGCTGGAGGTCATTTTGCAGGGCTCTGGCAGTGCTCCACCTGCTCCTCCTTGCACAAAGGCGGAGGTAGCGGTCCTGCTGCTGGGTTGTTGCCCTCCTTCGGCCTCCTCCACGTCCTCGGCCTCCTGATGTACTGGCCTATCTCCTGGTAGCGCCTCCATGCTCTGGACACTACGCTGACAGACACAGCAAACCTTCTTGCCACAGCTCGCATTGATGTGCCATCCTGGATGAGCTGCACTACCTGAGCCACTTGTGTGGGTTGTAGACTCCGTCTCATGCTACCACTAGAGTGAAAGCACCGCCAGCATTCAAAAGTGACCAAAACATCAGCCAGGAAGCATAGAAACTGAGAAGTGGTCTGTGGTCACCACCTGCAGAACCACTCCTTTATTGGGGGTGTCTTGCTAATTGCCTATAATTTCCACCTTTTGTCTATTCCATTTGCACAACAGCATGTGAAATTTATTGTCAATCAGTGTTGCTTCCTAAGTGGACAGTTTGATTTCACAGAAGTGTGATTGACTTGGAGTTACATTGTGTTGTTTAAGTGTTCCCTTTATTTTTTTGAGCAGTGTATATTGCTGTAATAGCATTGATTTATGTGATTGTTTTTTGTGACACGGATACTAATTACTGATAGTAATCTCTTTTGTCAAAAGGTCGCTGTCCTTTCCGGCAGTATATGCCCAGCAAGCCAGCAAAGTATGGCATCAAGATATAGGTGGCCTGTAACGCACAATCCAGCTACGCTTGGAAAATGCTAGTCTACACAGGGAAGCCAACCAGCGGAGGCCCGGAGAAGAACCTGGGGATGCGGGTTGTGCTTGATGTGACAGATGGACTGAGGGGGCACAATGTCACGTATGACAATTTCTTCACCTCTTATGAAGAGGAAGATCAGCATGGTTGGCACAGTTAGAAAGAACAAGCCTGAGCTCCAACCTGCACTCCTCTCAACAAGGGGGAGAAAGGCACTTTCAAAAAAGGGAGCGCCTTGCCCGCACAGCAGCCTCTGCAACACTTGTGAAAGCTATTCAGGGAGCTGAATCTTGTCCTTATCCACCTGAGGCTGCAGCTGGGGTAGGCAAGAGGAGGAGATGCCAATTCTGCCCCCCAAAGAAGGACTGGAAAACAAACACTATGTCCTGCACATGTGAGGAATATCTCTGCAAAGTCCATGCACACACACTTGTATACTGTCCTACATGTGCTAATTAGAGTTGATTGATTTATGTTCTTCACGTTTTTGTTTTGTATTGTAATAAATACCATTTAAAATAACACAAGCATATTGCTATTACATTGTTATAACTAACTTCTTTCTAAGCAGGGTTTCTCACACACCCAAAGATAGATGGCTGGCACAGACCTTTCATAAACACTGATAAGGAAAGGCCTTGATCAAAAGAGTGCTTGGGTCCGCATTTCACGAAATAATGAGACACACACATAACCAAGGACAGAGGGCTGACTACGCACACACAAAATCTCCTGCTTAGCTGAACATTTGATAACAAAGAACTTTTGCTATAAGACTCAGAAGGATGACGCCCAGCTCATCAGGACCAATCTGAGAAGACAACAACCTGTCCAGAACCAACCAAAGGACCAGAACTTCCAGACTCAACCTACTTTCTGTGTTGTATAAAATGTCTATGCATTCTGTTATCTGGGCTTTTTCTGGAGGTTCTCTATGAGCCGAAGGAACGAGACCGTATACGCTTGTACCAGATATCTTTACTCATAATTAAACTGTCGCTTGTCATACAATTTATCACCTTGTCTGAATCGATCCTTGACCGGCTCACCCTTCTCCATATCCAATTATCAACAGAAATTTGGTAAGCAGAGGATGGTTGTCTAGATACCCGGTCCAGAGTGGTTGATATGGATGTGAGGGGGCGAGTTGGTGGAAGGACGGTTCACGGAGGACAGGTGAAATTCTTTGGGGGAGGACAGCAGTTCTGCTCAGCTCGGGAAACTGATCTTCTGGTCGACCATAAACAAGGTAAGCAAGACCTGTTAAATCAAACTTTGCATATTGTCGTATAGTCCTTCCAAATTTCGATCAGTAAGTACCGAGTCTGGGTAAGAATTCTTGTTTAAATTTATGTGTATAGATGACATGTGAAGGACAGTGAAGTAAAGATATGTGGTTATTAGTTTTGAATAACTAAAGTATGTGGTGTTAGATACGCCCTGGTGTTAGATACGCCAGTATTGAAAAGTATGTGGTGTTAGATACGCCTGTGTTGAAATCGGGGTTAGATACGCCGTGGTGTTAGATACGCCTGTGTTGAAATCGGGGTTAGATACGCCGTGGTGTTAGATACGCCTGTGTTGAAATCGGGGTTAGATACGCCGTGGTGTTAGATACGCCTGTGTTGAAATCGGGGTTAGATACGCCGTGGGGTTAGATACGCCAATAATATTGTGTTAATGACAAACGCTCCATGTACCAATAGGGTCGGATGTGTAAATGTCAACTGATTAATGTGTATTGTTTAATGACAAACGCTCCATGTACCAATAGGGTCGGATGTGTAAATGTCAACTGATTAATGTGTATTGTTTAATGACAAACGCTCCATGTACCAACAGGGTCGGATGTGTAAATGTCAACTGATTAATGTGTATTGTTTAATGATGTACATTGCTAGTTAAAAATAGAGAAGAGAATTATAATTTAAAACGTGGGTAGATGTTAATTGCGCATTCCACAACGTCTGCAAATATCAATGACATAACACATAATTCCGAGTGTACGAGGGAGGAGCTCTGAGTTAAGGCAGAGTACTTGTCTCCAGGGATACATTGCTGGATTTTATCCAGTGACGGGCTAAGTACAGTCGGATAGTCAAACACATACACTGATATACGTGCACACATTACTAAAACTATTCTGCATTAAAATCCCACTGCATTAAAATAAAATATGACGACCCCAAATACTCCTAAGCTTAAATTTAACGATTTTCTAGATCAGAAGATACAAGACAGGTCAGGGGGAAAAGAACAAGACTGGAAGAGTCATACAAGGTCCACCAAGAGAGGGAGGTCATATGCCCGCTCTTGATGTAAAAAATGTGAAAAAACTGACGGAACTTTCTGCAGCTCTCTCCAAACAGATTCACAAGGTCCGAGAGGGAGCTGCCAGGAGGCACGCCACCACGGAATGTAAAATGGTGACTGGGTGGGGTAAGAGTCCACAAGAGAAAGTGGCTAGAACCCAGGTGGACTGGACCGTACGAAGTGAAGGAGGTTACTTCACACTCAGTCCAGGTCAAAGGTAAATCAGGCGCACCTTGGCACCACCTTACACATTGCACTCCAGCCCCAATCCCTTCTAGAACACTGACAGAAGTCAGAGCTGATTTAAGCGGCCTAAATTCGATTCCAAATTAAGACACTCCTGATTCAGGTGATGCGGCATCAAACTTCGCCTCCCCTGAAAAAGGAACCTCTCCCAGTTAGAGGGATATCTCCCTCCCTGGGCGAGATTAGGGATATCTGGCCCATTATTTGTGATATTCCTTCACACTAGAATAGTTGGGGGTGGAGAGCTGTACAGAGAATGGACAGAAGATGGCAGTATTGCAGCACTCAACGGTCTCCCAGCAAACGGGAGCCTGTTTGAATGCTGGTGACAGAAAAAACTTAGAACCAATTCGGAGTAGAGAGAATACATTTAATAACTTATTTAGGTTAAATTTACAGACTAATGATATTATTGTTATGGATTGGCTGACATGCGATATAAATTTAGCGAAGTATATGGTAAGTTTACACTTTGGAATGGAAAGAGTTGAGAAGTTGATTTTACTTATACGATAGTTTTGCTGCTAAACTTAGTTGGAGTAACTAGATGTTTTGCCTAGAGGCATGAATAAGACAGTCATTTTTGGTATTATATTGGCTAGTTGCTGCGTTCTGAACACAGGTTGAGCGCTAGTAAACGCATATCTTTATTTGAACTATACTAATCTATTTGATAAAAGTACTAAACCTGTATATTTAACATTTGATAATGATTGGCAAATCCATATATTTAACCACAACTTTGAATTTAGCATTGAGTATTATAAAAGGAACGGGATAAAATTTGTACTTTCCCCACCGGGTGTGGCCGTATTAAATTATGCTAGAGAAAATTGGTTGTGTCATTTAGAGGGAAAATGTGTACATTATAGCTTTGAGATACTTTTCAAAAGTTGCTGAAAGTTATTGGTTTTTGGTTTAGGTAACACCAGAGAATTCGAACAATAAGTAAACGTATTCTAAACGTGATCTGTTTTCATTATGGGGAACAAAGAACGACTCGCAACCTGGTATGGCTGGCATGAGAGTTTTTAAAGGGACAGTGTACGTTTATCACAGTTGTATGGTTAGTACATGAAACATCGGGGAAATTTAAAACGAATGATTTAAGGGTATTATCATAATTATTAGGTTTTGTTTTTGTGGTAAACGTTTTGGGTTAAGGGGTTTTCCGTGTTCCGAGAGACAAGGTAGTTTTAACCACAGAGGAGTCAGGATTCTGTTTTTAAACATTGGCTATGACGGTTTTGAATGGGCTGTTATTGAATTGGTTTGAACAGGAGATATTTTAAGCCTATAGGGCATGGAAATAAAAGTGATAGAGAGCTTATTAGTAAAGAAAGGAATTTATATGGTTAGCATTTGTTTTGGCCATTAGAAGATAGAGATAGGTTTATTAAGGTTATGTAAGGACTTTAGAGATTGACACTATAAGACATGTTGTTAATTTTAAATCCATGATTTTAGATAAAGTCAAAACAGTGAGACACTTAGTTAAGGTTTGGGACCAAGCTACAGACAGATAAGGGAAAGGGCAGACAGAGTGGCCCTCCCCGCACTGCTGAGACCTTGAAGGTTTGAGAGCAGAGAAGGGAGTTTTGGAAGGGGCGCCAGGACAGAGATAACAGAATGGGTAGATAACAGTTACTGAATGGAGACAAAAGGGAGAATTGGACATGTGGAAAATGAAAGGGGCGCTCCTACATAATAATGTAGAACATAAGAATATTTTACTAAGTCATTATTTAGAATAGGTAAGGTTGATACCTGGGCAGAGCCAGGTATCAAACGGGGGAGGGGTACATTGTGGTCTAGGATAGGATGGGGCCTATTGGATAATAAACTAATTTAAAATTAAAAATTCTAGCTAAAAAATAGGCATAGAAGTTAAATATATAATCAGATAGAACAAATGACAAACTGTTTATTAACCAAACCTGTATGTCCAAGATTTTATGCATTACAGGTGAATTAAAGGAGAAGGTGATTCACCCGACCTGGGGGCATATCGCACTTGGAGGGTGAGACACACTGACACTGTCGAATGATCACAGAGTTAAGGAGAAGAACCGTTACTAATAGAGTTCGGGGATCAACTCCTTAATGAAGAATTCCCTGCCCCCGACCTTTCCTCACTGTGTTTGTTCATAGAAGTGAAAGTGTTGCTTGATCTCTGGCTGATGATGTGTTCTCTGGGAGAGGAGGGGGCTTTACAGGATTGTTTGTGGTCCTGAGCTGTCTGTTTAGGATACGATGGGGATGTTACCATCGCAGTGCTGCCAGAACCACCACCAGTTCCAACAGACCAGGTTCAGCCGGCCTCCTCCACCACTTCAAGACCAAGTCCCACGCCATCACCTGAACTCTACAATCTGGTATAGGTAATAAATGTAAAAGACATCTCAGATAGTGACCAATTGGGGACTGAAACTGGTTATGAGGGAAGGGAGAATATGTGGTTGACCTACAAAACACTTAATAAAAAGGACTGTGTCGTATGTGGACATGCCAGACCTATTCTGGCTGCTCACCCATTTGCCCTAAGTAAGGGGGAAGGTTGGATGTGCATATTGGAAAGTTTAAGCCAAATTCAACCCTGTGTAAAACTCTGAGTCTTGTGTTCCCAGAAGTCCGTCCCCAGAAGACACCATGGGGGTTAAGGCATATGGGGGATATTACAGCTGTAACACTGGTACAGGTAGAGGTATGGACTATGGGAGGTTCCCTACTGCTGCCTGCATCACTAATGTCACTATTAACTAGAGGTGTTGCTGATGTATGGTGGATGTGTGGACCTGCCAGGCGGTTGACCCCATTTTGAAAGGAGATTATCAGGGAACATGTGTTTTGGCCAGTCTGATAAACACCATTGCCTATTATTGAGGTTACAGCTAACCAACTTTTGGGAGCTGCACATGTCAGAGGCTTGGGACCAACCCAGGAGACGGCAGAAACGTGACGCTCCTTGGTCCAAGAGTACAGATAACATCCACACCAACCTGTTGGGGGTCCCAATAGGGGTCCCCCACGAATTCCAGACATTAAACAGGAATGATGGCCTGTGGCATCTGATGCCCATCATTGGCCCAGCTATTGTTGATGCTAAGCATAATGCCTGGATCAATTATATCTACTATAATTAATGATGATTTGTTAAATACACCCACACAGCACTTACGGGGGTGGCTGAACAATTGGATGCCACCTCGTAGACCAAATAGACTAGCACTGGACATGATTCTGGCCGACCAGGGAGGTGTATGTAAAATGTTTGGAGAACAGTGTTAGACGTTTGTCCCTAACAATACTGGTCCGGATGGGAGCATTTCAAAAGCTCTGAGTGAGTTGGCAAGGTTATCGGTGGAGGTGAGGGGTCTTGCAGGTGTGGAGGAGAGTGGACTGTTCCCCTGGCTGGGTGGTTGGTTTGGTAAGTGCACTGCAGTGATGATTACTGGATTTCTGACACTAGTTGTTGTTTTTCATTTCTGTGCTGCCTGTATCATACCTTGTTTGAAGAAGTCTGTTACAGATGTGGCAAGGGCCTCTGGTATGATGCCGCTGCTTGATGCTCCAGTAGGAGAGGCTGATACGGAATCAAGCTTTCGCAGGAGAGTGGGCCTGACAGAGGAAGACCCTTGGTTCGCTGTAGTTGATGTTGTCGAATGAATAAAAAAGTGATGTTTGTCCTCCCTGTTGTGAAGGTTTGAAGTTCCCGGGTGGCGACGAGCCCACCTGGTACAGGTTGTATAGAGGGATGGACCTGAGGGTTTAACATATTCTCGTTTTTTGGTTACTAATGTGTGATTGGCCACTCCAGGTGTAGTTATTGGAGTGGTCTCCTTTTGGTCCTTGCTCATCCTTATTGGTGACTGAGGAGGCTGGAAAGGCCACCCACCAGAGCTGTGTGGTATGTATGGGGGCCCGTCCACTCCTTCGCATTGTACCGGCTACCCTACCTGACGTATGTCTTCTTCCTGTTATGAAACATGACAACCCAACTGCCAACTGCTCCGTAGGGGACAAGTTTTACCCTATTGTTAAAAGTACTAGAAAGGGCCCGATGTTTTCTTCTCGGGTTGCCAGGGCTAATTTTACTTGTATAAATATGTCCCTTGGCCCTCCAATGCTGGGAGCACTACCTTATGAATGGTGCAATAACACCTATAATCCTAATGCCCCTTTCCAACCTGTGTCTAGAGCTGATGTCTGGTGGTGGTGTGGAGGAAACCATCTATATGACCGTCTGCCAGGAAATGCCACTGGTCTTTGTGCTCTTGTCTCTCTGCTTCTTCCTGTTTCAGTGTATCCTATGGAAGTAAAGGACCTGATGGCCCGTGTAGAGAGGGACGGGGATTTATCCCGGTCCAAAAGATCAACAGGAGTGGATCCTGGAGACCCCACCTATATTGACGCCATAGGAGTCCCTAGGGGGGTGCCAGATAAGTATAAACTCGTAGACCAGGTTGCAGCCGGTTTTGAATCATCAGTGTGCTGGTGGTGCACCATTAATAAAAATGTTGACAGGATCAACTATATCCATTTTAATGTCCAAAAACTAGGCAATTGGACCCAGCAAGGCTTTGAGGCGGTACATGGCCAATTGGCGGCTACCAGCTTGATGGCCTTCCAAAACCGCATTGCAGTAGACATGCTACTCTCTGAGAAGGGAGGTGTATGCTCTATGTTTGGTGAACAGTGTTGCACCTTTATACCTAACAACACCGCCACTGAAGGTAGCCTGACCATTGCCTTAGAAGGCTTGAGGACTCTTAATGGTAAGATGAAATCCCATTCTGGTGTAGACACCTCCATGTGGGATTCCTGGATGGATGCTTTTGGGAAATATAAAACCCTGGTGTCCTCAATTTTGGTTTCTATCTCAGTGTTTGCAGCCATTTTGGTTTTGTGTGGTTGCTGTTGCATACCATGCATTCGTTCACTCACCACTAGGGTCATAGCTAAAGCCATTGACCCAACAAGCCCTTCCCAGATGTTTCCTCTTTTAGGGGATGAAGGCCCTCCATCTTTTGAGGACAACAACATGCCTGCTGCTTTTACCTTTTTCTAGTTTATGTCACGTCTCTTAGGAGACGTGAAGAGAGGGCATATGAAACTTTCTCTTCAAGAAAGTTTCTGCATATACTACTCCTGCTTGATTCCATGTTTATGTCACGTCTCTTAGGAGACGTGAAGAGAGGGAATCAAAACTTTTTCTTCTGGAAAAAGTTTCCCTTCTTGTGCCTGGATTTGCTTAAAGTTTATGTCACGTCTCTTGTGAGATGTGAAGAGAGGGAATTAAAACTTTCTCTTTGAGAAAGTTTCCCTGGTTGTTTACTTTTGCTTTTCTTACTCTTACCTAGTTTATGTCACGTCTCTTAGGAGACGTGAAGAGAGGGCATATGAAACTTTCTCTTCAAGAAAGTTTCTGCATATACTACTCCTGCTTGATCCCATGTTTATGTCACGTCTCTTAGGAGACGTGAAGAGAGGGAATCAAAACTTTTTCTTCTGGAAAAAGTTTCCCTTCTTGTGCCTGGATTCGCTTAAAGTTTATGTCACGTCTCTTGTGAGACGTGAAGAGAGGGAATCAAAACTTTATCTTCTGATAAAGTTTACTCTAATTTTGCCATTAATAGCTTTTGTCCTAGCTTTTGTCACGTCTCTTATGAGACGTGAAGAGAGGGATTTGTAATAAATACCATTTAAAATAACACAAGCATATTGCTATTACATTGTTATAACTAACTTCTTTCTAAGCAGGGTTTCTCACACACCCAAAGATAGATGGCTGGCACAGACCTTTCATAAACACTGATAAGGAAAGGCCTTGATCAAAAGAGTGCTTGGGTCCGCATTTCACGAAATAATGAGACACACACATAACCAAGGACAGAGGGCTGACTACGCACACACAAAATCTCCTGCTTAGCTGAACATTTGATAACAAAGAACTTTTGCTATAAGACTCAGAAGGATGACGCCCAGCTCATCAGGACCAATCTGAGAAGACAACAACCTGTCCAGAACCAACCAAAGGACCAGAACTTCCAGACTCAACCTACTTTCTGTGTTGTATAAAATGTCTATGCATTCTGTTATCTGGGCTTTTTCTGGAGGTTCTCTATGAGCCGAAGGAACGAGACCGTATACGCTTGTACCAGATATCTTTACTCATAATTAAACTGTCGCTTGTCATACAATTTATCACCTTGTCTGAATCGATCCTTGACCGGCTCACCCTTCTCCATATCCAATTATCAACAGTATCTATATTATTTTATTCTTATTTATTGTTGTTGTTTATTAACCTTGAGGGTGGGGGAAATGGCTCAAAAAATGTGAGAACACTAGTATTTTGTAGTTGAATTCCTCATTGTACAGTATATGAGAATATATCACTATGTTGCCAAATAAAGTTCAAGACTGTTATTGTTTCCCTTCAATAAAATGCATTTAAAACTACTTTTGGCACATTTCTGATACTTTCTTAGACTATACAAGTGCTATCTTGCCTAAAAAAATGTATATGTACACCTATGCAATAATAATAATAGTAATAATAATAATAAACCTCTAATTTAGGAAAGAAAACAATTATGAGTGGTGTCCACTGATTAAATGCATTCTTTCTGCATTGTGAAGAGGGAAAACCCAGATATTTACAGTTTGTGATGAATGACAGGTTGTTTCTTCATGCAAAATAGATTTGGGGTTTAAAATTCAATTAAGGTGCTTTATTTTAGGGGTTTAGTGAAGGCGGGTCATTTTTGACCCTTAGGACAAGGGGAGCATGCAGAATGTTAAGACTACACAAGGGTTATTAATGTCTGCGCTCTGTTGCTGTCCTGCTGCCAACCCACGGGGGGAGCAAGTTCTGTTGCTGTCCTGCTGCCAACCCACGGGGGAGCGCGCTCGGTTGCTGTCCTGCTGCCAACCCATGGGGGAGCAAGTTCTGTTGCTGTCCTGCTGCCAACCTACGGGGGGAGCGTGCTCTGTGGCTGTCCTGCTGCCAACCCACTGGAGGGTGCAGACTTTCAACAGTACATCAAAATAGTAATGCAACAAGGAAATTCAAATGTGTTTACAAATGGCTAGAATCCGGGCCTAGCGTGCCATAGTAAGTTAGCTAGAATCAGGGCCTAGCGTGCCATAGTAAGTTAGCTAGAATGAGGCTATAGCATGCTATAGTAGATTAGTTCTGAGAGCCAAAGGAAGGCCTGGTACTGCTGTGTATGCTGTGTTGGAGATTCTAGTGTCATTGTTGTCATGTTTACATGTCCTGGGTCAGCTGATGCTCTACTAAATACTGTAGTCTACTACACAACATTTCCTCAAGAGGCTTTAGTTTCTTACTGCATCGGTCTATTCTCTTTGGGTTATTTTGACACTGACAGGACATACTGTACACAACACCAAGTTCTCTCCTTAACGGCTTTGTAATCCGTAGACTGCACTGATCTTTGATGAGAATGTAAGTTGTTAATTGTCTGGTTGATTAATTTGGTACTTGACTGGTACTTGATATGAAACTCACCTTTGAAGAAGCTCTTCACCTTCAGGTAGCCGACACTGATGCGGAGCACAGAGAGTTTGTCCAGGCGAGAGCGCACATCCTCAGGGAATGGTAGGAGGCCTGTCAGCCTGTCCAGCTCCCCGTTCAGCCGATCCCGGTGGCGTTTGGATGGGTTCGACTTGACCACATCTGGAGCAGGAGTTTTCTTGCTGAGGGGAAAGGAGACAAGATCATTATGGTTAGTTAGACCATAGGTACTTATTGTGCTGATTGTAAATGATTACAGTAGTCTCTGTAGAAGGAAATCTGATTGTAATCATTATTGTTGAGAGGTGATGTACCTCGTTGTAAAATGAATGTGTATACCAGCATTACAGGTAAACAATCTTTGGATGACAACACTTTACTGAATGACAACACAACAGCAACAAAGACTGGACACATAACTTTAGACAGCTTAGCCACAATATGGGTCTATGACATAATGCTATTATAGCTCAATTTCATAAGCTTGTAATGCTTGTAACGCCTGGCAAGAGTGACATCCACTGAAATAAGAAGCCTGAAGCATGTAACAATGGAAGAATTTCCTAACACTGAAATAAGCATGGGGGAACAGGAAGTTTTTAAAACCATGCTACAGAGGGTAGTGCGTACAGCCCAGTACATCAATGGGGTCAAGCTTCCTGCCATCCAGGACCTATATACTAGGCGGTGTCAGAGGAATGCTCCAAAAATTGTCAAAGACTCCAGTCACCCTAGTCATAGACTGTTCTTTCTGCTACCACACGGCAAGCGGTACCGGAGCGCCAAGTCTAGGTCCAAAAGGCTCCTTAACAGCTTCTACCCCCAAGCCAGCAGACTGCTGAACAATTAATCAAATGGCCACCCGGACTATTTACATTGACCCCCCCCCCCCCACTCTCAATTTTTTAAATTTCATTGTTGGTTAAGGACTTGTAAGTAAGCATTTCACGGTTGAATTTGGCACATGTGACTAATACAATTTGATTTGAACCAAGGCTGAATCACTTCAGTCACCCTGGCTAGCAGGCCCTGCATGAGCATGACGAGGCAACTCGTAAACATGACTAATAAACACAGTGAAGCACACTGTTTTCTAGATGAAACATCATACATTATTAGCCTAAGGAGATAGGAATCAGTGGAGGTAGTCGCAGCACCTGAGGCCAGAGGGATTTCCTGCTTTGAGGAGAAAAGCGTACAAAGCGCTACAGTCCAGCTGCTAGCATATACTATACAAGAGGACACAGGGATCACTCCTCTCTACAGTTTCTCCAAGACTAAACTTTCTGCAATGCAAAAAGCTGGTATAGTGAAAAAAATATGTAAATAAAATGAACAGCTGTTAATGTCAACAAATAATGTCTGTAAACGTTCACATCTATAGAATAAACACAATGCTCTTTTGTAAATGTTCACTGTCAAAACCGAGTATTTTCAGGCACAACGGAGGCTATCAGAGGTCTTTGTTTGTTTTGCTCCCGGTGGTATTTCACTTCACAGGCAACTGGGTGATAATGTCTTGGGACAACTCTTGTTGAAGGCCAAAGTCAAGTTTATGAGTCTCGTGCAGACACATGTCATTAACTGCAAATCAGACACACGTGCTCAGGCTTAAGCCAAGCTTGCTGGGACCGTAGTCCGGAGGCTCTAACTCCCCTCGCCCCGCTGGAGCAAGAACCCAGGCTCATTTCTGAACTAAAGTGGATGACTTCAATACACCATTTCACTTTTTCAAATGTGGGTTAAGGGTTGGGGGACTGGCAGCTGCTATTTATCTCAAGGGCATTGTTTAAACGGCATCTGTTTCAAAGTTTGAAGTTTAAGTTTATTAGCAACATGCACAGGATACAACAGCTGTAAAACAGTATAGTGAAAATGTTAACCTTGAGAGCTCTTTCCCTACACTGCAGTGATAGTAATAATAATAAAATAATAATAGAAAAGATAATTAAAATAAAAAACACAACAAGTACGATATAAGCTGAAGAAACACAAGAATACAAGTATATACAGGTCAGTGTCAGTACCTTTTTCAATGTGCAGGGGTACTGGAGTGGTTGAGGTGTGTTTATACATAAAAACATGAGTAATGGTGACCGGTAGCAGGATAAATAGATTAGCTACTAATGGTAATGGCAAACAATAATCAATGAACAGCAGTGTAATGCTATTAATACATCTAATCATCAATCATAACAGCAGCGTAGATGTGAGGTGGTGTAAGTGTGTGTGGTCAGTAATGAGTGAGGGTGTATGTGAGTGTGTGTATGAGATATGTGTGTTTGCGTGTGAGTAAGAGTGACAGATAAAGTGTGTGTGTGTGTGTGTGTGTGTGTGTGTGTGTGTGTGTGTGTGTGTGTGTGTGTGTAGAGACCCGTGGATGGGCATAGAGTCAGTGTGGACAGTTTGTGGGAGAGGGAGAGCAGTAGTTGTTAGCTATTTAACAATCTTATGGCCATGGGAGAGAAGCTGTTTAGGAGTCTGTTGGTCTGAGCCTTGATGAATGGTACCGGCTGCCGGACGGGAGCATGGAGAAAAAGTCCCTGTCCTGCAGTCTTTGGACATTTTTCGGGCCTTTATCCGACGCCACCTGGGATGTACGTCCTGGTTTGCTGGGAGCTATTCCCCAGTGATGCGTTGGGGCATCCGCACCACCCTCTGAAGGGCCTTCCGGTCAAGGTCGGTGCAGTTGCCATACCAGACGGTGATACAACCAGTCAGTGTGCTCTCGATGGTGCAACTGTAAAAGTTTCTGAGGATCTGAGGGGCCATGCCAAATCATGTCAGCCTCCAAGGTGGGAAGAGGGAGAAGAGTGCCATCTTCACAACTGTGCTGGTGTGAGAGGACCAGGTTAAGTCCTCAGTTAAGTGGACACCGAGGAACTTGAAGCTCTTGACCCTCCACTACGGCTCCGTCGATGTGGATGAGGGTATGGATGAGGGTGTGCACCTCCCCGTTTCCTGTAGTCCACGATCAGCTCCTTGGTCTTGCTGATGTTGAGGGAGAAGTTGTTATCCTGGCACCACAATGCCAGGTCTCTGACCCCCTCCCTGTAGGTAGTCTCATCGCCGTTGGTGATCAGTCCTACCACCGCCATGACGTCAGCAAAGTAGATGATCGGGTTGGAGCCGTGCGTGTTCACACATTCAACAGGTAGCAAGACATACTGTAACAGTAAGACACAGTATTTTCCACAAGTAGATTGTCCCCCTGGGTTCGTATTTTCTTTGCCAAAAGAGCACTATTTTGGTGTCCTCTGGTGCATTCTAATGACTATCAGAAATACACAGCTATATGATTGAATACTTTATTGAGTTTATTGAGAAAGATGTGACTTTACAATTTCAAAAAAGGAAAATGTATGAATTCAGTGTATTGTTAGTTGTTTTAGATATTGTCTAGGTCATAGGCCTATATGATCAGGACTATTTTCTAAGAGAACATTCAACCTTTTTTCACATTTAACCTGTCCTGAGATTAGTCTTATTTACAGTTTTACAGCAAGATATGAGATGCCACAATGATGTTTGTTCTTCAAATGATGTATTTTATTCAAACAGAAAAATTACATTAATAGCCCACATTATTAAAGTTTTGTTTTCCCAGTTTTTCCCAGGTTTTGACTCTCAAAATCACACTTTTTAAATAGAAAAACAACTACATTGGATGTTCTAAGTTCACAACAATACTTAAACTCCATCAGGAGACCACTTTTGAAGTCTGGGAAATTTAGATTTTTGGGTGTAGCTATTCTTTAATTTAAGTGCACACCTAGCAAGAGCCTGTTGTTTAGCGGTGTTTATGTAGCACACGTGATGGTAGAGTTTGCAAAACAAATACCCACTGGATTGATTAAAATAATTATAATATCATTCTGCCAGGTAAGCATAGGCTAGTTAACATATAATTGAGAAGGTTTTTGGGAAGGGAGTGGCTCCTAATCCGTGACTGGATATTTTATGTCTGAGGCTCCATATCCGTGAGTGTGCAAATTCTCACAGTATCTTGTGAGAATTTGGGACTTCAGTCATTTTCTCATGCCGAAACCAGACTAGATACATAAAATCCCAAAATATGATATTCAATGTCACTAAGCAAAAAAATATATATAAAAAGCCACTATAATGTCAAAACATTATTTTGTCATGAGTTCAGTACCATTTGCTTGATTTTGTGGACCTACGACTATGGAGTATCGTTATTACAAATATTTTTTTTTATAACTAACCGTCATTGTTCTATGTGGTCATTAGCTAGCTATTGTTAGCATGCTAGTGTTAGCATGTTACAAACTCTGTGCTAGCTAGCTAGCCAGCCTAGTAAACTCTAGTCCAGGGCCCAAATTCACAAAACCTTCTTAAGAATAAATGTATTCTTAAGTGCAATTTTTTTCCTTCACTATTGACTTATGAAGAAAGTTCAGCAAAGTTGCTATTCCTCACAAAGGTGTTTGGAAATGTTAGTGTTATTTCTTATGTTTCTCCTTAAGCAAAAATAAAATAAAGCTCTTGGATTTGTTCTTGGAAATGTTCTTAATTCCAAGATAGCTATACCCTTGTCTTAAACTCAGGGCAGTGAGAGAATAAGCTAATCAAAGCAATTTAACATATTTAATTCACTCACAAGCTTATTCTGAAATTTTCAGTATTGATTATTTGAAACCCAAGAACATGTTTTTGAACAATAATCTCAGTATGAAATATTCTAACATGATTGCCATTGCTAGCTAGATAGCTAGCTAAATTGGCTGCCTAGCGACAACCATCTTAAGATATTTAAGAAGTTTGTAAGAAGAAATATAAGAAGTCCGTAAGAAAATCATGAAATCTTAAGATATTGTTGAAGAATTGCACTTACAAACCATCTTATGAACTTCTTTTTTTGAATCTGGGCAATGATTCTAATAATTAGCTGGTTAATTACAACTGGAGTTGGAGTGAAAACCTACAGGAGGGTAGCTCTCCAGGAACATGGTTGGAAAGCCCTGTTCTAGTCCAATGGAAACCGATGCGACCCTAGCTAGAATATATGACCAGTGGTGACAGTGAGGTCCCCGTCATGATATTTAAGGCTGTAATAAGTGCCATCCTGTAGAAATTGCAAAGAAAATACTGTTTGATGAGCTAGCTAAGTTAGCTATAGCAAGGTATACCAGTTATCAAAAAGGATGCTATGAGCGAGCATGTTGTAAACTAGCTAGACAACGACCTAGATAGATAGCTACTAACGTTAGCTAGACGTATCATCATCTCCATTAGCTATCCATCTTGCTATCGCATGAAAAATGCCTACAGCAAAATGTCTCTCAATACACTGCATATTACTCAACAATTTCTCAGACAGTTGGCTCTTGCACAGGAAAGAAGTGGAAAAAGTTCAGGGACCTACCAGATCACAACAAACAGTGAACAGCGAGGGGGAGTTAGGGAGTAATCATCTTATACACATACACTACCGTTCAAAAGTTTGTGGTCACTTAGAAATGTTCTTGCTTTTGAAAGAAAAGCTCATTTTGGTCCATTAAAATAACATAAAATTGATCAGAAATAGAGTGTAGACATTGTTAATGTTGAAAAATGACTATTGTAGCTGGAAACAGCAGATTTTTTATGGAATATCTACATAGGCGTACAGAGGCCCATTATCAGCAACCATCACTCCTGTGTTCCAATGGCACGTTGTGTTAGCTAATCCAAGTTTATAATTTTAAAAGACTAATTGATCATTAGAAAACCCTTTTGCAATTATGTTAGCGCAGCTGAAAACTGTTGAGAGGCAATACAACAGGCCTTCTTTAGACTAGTTGAGTATCTGGAGCATCAGCATTTGTGGGTTCGATTACTGGCTCAAAATGATCAGAAACAAAGACCTTTCTTCTGAAACTCGTCAGTCTGTTCTTGTTCTGAGAAATGAAGGCTATTCCATGCGAGAAATTGCAAAGAAACTGAAGATCTCGTACAACGCTGTGTACTACTCCCTTCAGAGAACAGCGCAAACTGTTTCTAACCAGAAGAGAAAGAGGAGTGGGAGGCCCCGGTGCACAACTGAGCAAGACGACAAGTACATTAGAGTGTCTAGTTTGAGAAACAGATGCCCCACAAGTCCTCAACTGGCAGCTTCATTAAATAGTACCCGCAAAACACCAGTCTCAACGTCAACAGTGAAGAGGCGACTCCGGGATGCTGGCCTTCTAGGCAGAGTTGCAAAGAAAAAGCCATACCTCCTACTGGCCAATAAAATGAAAAGATTAAGATGGCCAAAAGAACACAGACACTGGACAGATGAATCTTGAGTTGTTGGATCACAAAGAAGAACATTCGTGAGACGCAGAAAAAATGAAAAGATGCTGTAGGAGTGCTTGACACCATCTGTCAAGCATGGTGGAGGCAATGTGATGGTCTGGGGGTGCTTTGGTGGTGGTAAAGTGGGAGATTTGTACAGGGTAAAAGGAATATTGGAGAAGGAAGGCAATCACTCCATTTTGCAACACCATGCCATACCCTATGGACCGCGCTTAATTGGAGCCAATTTCCTCCTACAACAGGACAATGACCCAAAGCACAGCTCCAAACTATGCAATAACTATTTAGGGAAGAAGCAGTCAGCTGGTATTCTATCTATAATGGAGTAGCCAGCACAGTCACCGGATCTCAACCCTATTGAGCTGTTGTGGGAGCAGCTTGACCATATGGTATTTTATCGAAAAATATGTTATTTTTTTTATTAATTTGTATATTTTAGTTTAACCACAACATTTGTTGTATTATTTGTTCTGTCTTTTCAGGTGTATTAAAATGAAATTGTAACCAACTTTCTAAGGCTTGTTTAAAATGACGATATTTTGGAGATTATTACGTTTTCAAATAGCCGAAAGTGAGCCGATGTAATCTGAATAAAGGGAAAAGGGACATTCTTGAACATGGGGTGAGACATTCTTACTAATTTACTAGAGAACCAGTATAACTTTTGTATGACTGATGCCTTTAGTGAGAGGTCTAATGCTTTAATATTTAATAATTTCTGCCCTCCGAATTCATATTCGTTATATAAATAGGCAATTTTAATTTAAAAAAAAGTTGTATTTTTTATTTAAAAAGCAGGTCACTAGGGGTAGGCAACACCATAAGCAAATAGGTAAACTGTGATATGACTAAAGAGTTAATCAGGGTGATTTTTCCACAAATAGACAGGTATTTTCCTTTCCATGGTAGCAAGATCTTATCTATTTTTGCTAACTTTCTATAAAAAAGAGATAATTTCTTTCTTTCAGGACATGTATACAGAATATGTCCACATCCCTGTCAGACCATTTTATTGGTAAACTACACGGTAATGTAAAAGTTGTATTTTTTTGTGATACAATACATAATATAGTACACTTTTCATCATTTGGTTATAATCCAGAGAGGTTAGAAAAAGTATCTAGATCCTCTATGAGGCTGTGGAAGGATTTGAATTGTGGTTTTAAAAGAAAACATGAATCATCAGCGTACAATGACACATTTGTTTTTAAGCCATGGATTTCTAATCCCTTAATATTATTGTTGGATCTAATTTTAACAGCTAACATTTTGATGGTAATAATAAATAGATATGCCGATAGTGGACAACCTTGTTTTACTCATCTTGACAGTTTAAAACTTTCTGAGATGTAGCCATTATTTACTATTTTACACCTAGGGTTACTATACATAACTTTAACCCATTTTATAGAGATTCTCCAAAGTTTAAATATTCCAGGCATTTAAATATAAACTCCAGTCGTACTTTATCAAAAGCCTTTTCAAAATCAGCTATGAAAACCAGGCCTGGTTTCCCCGATATTTCATGGTATTCTATTGTTTCCAGTACTTATATTATCTACAATGTATCGTCCATGTAAAAAACCTGTCTGATTAGGATGAATAATATCTGACAAAATCTTTTTAATTCTATGTGCCAACCATTTAGCTACAATTTTTGCATCACAGCACTGAAGTGTAAGAGGCCTCCAATTTTTTTAATGGACTGGATCTTTACACATACCACTTGGATCCTGTTTCAGTAATAATTAAATCAGACCTTCTTGTTGCGTGTCCGATAATCTACCGTTTATATAGGAGTGGTCAAAACGTGCTAATAATGGTCCTCTGAGTATATAAAAAAAAGTTTGGTATACTTCCACTGGTATGCCATCCAGCCCTGTAGTTTTCCCGGACTTAAAGACTTTAATTGCATCAATAAGTTCCTCCTCTGTAATTTGGCCTTCACATGAGTCTGTCTGTACAGATGTTAATTTGACATTATTAATAGGGAAAAAAATCCATACAATTAGCTTCGGTTAGTGGAGATAGAGGAGACTGAAACGAAAACATATTCTTAAAGTACTTTTGTCACGTTCCTGACCTGTTTTCTGTTATTTTGTATGTGTTTAGTTGGTCAGGGCGTGAGTTGGGGTGGGCATTCTATGTTTTGTGTTTCTATGTTTAGGTCACTTGTAATTAGCCTTATATGGTTCTCAATCAGGGACAGGTGTTTGACGTTTCCTCTGATTGAGAACCATATAAAGGTTGGCTGTTCACATTGTTTGTTTGTGGGTGATTGTCTTCCGTGTCTGTGTATGTTGCACCACACGGGACTGTTTCGGTTTGTTCGTTCGTTTGATGTAGTCTGTTCCTGTTCGTGAGTTCTTCGTGTATTTATGTAAGTTCCATGTTCAGGTCTGTCTACGCCGTTTTGTTATTTTGTAATTTTCCAAGTGTTTTCGTGTTTCGAGGAGGAGGAAGAACTAGACTGTCGTTACAGAATCACCCACCAACCTAGGACCAAGCGGCGTGGGAGAGCGCAACTGCGAAACCAGGACTCGTGGACATGGGAGGAAATATTGGACGGAAAGGGACCCTGGGCTCAACCAGGAGAATATCGCCGCCCCAAAGCTGAGCTGGAGGCAGCGAAAGCAGAGAGGCGGCGTTACGAGGAGCTAGCTCGGAAGCAGGAGAAGGATCTGGGCTACACTACGTGGGAGGAGATCGACAGGTGGGCGATCGACCCAGGGCGAGTGCCGGAGCCCGCCTGGGATTCTCTGGCGCAGTGCGAGGAGGGATACCGGCGAATGGAGGCAGCACGACGACGCGGTAGGAAGCCTGTGAGTAAACCCCAAAAATTTCTTGGGGGGGGGGGCTTAAAGGGAGAGTGGTGAAGTCAGGTAGGAGACCTGCGCCCACTCCCTGTACTTACCGTGGAGAGCGAGAGTACGGGCAGACACCGTGTTACGCAGTAGAGCGCATGGTGTCTCCTGTACGCGTGCATAGCCCGGTTCGGTACATTCCAGCTCCACGTATCGGCCGGGCTAGATTGAGCGTTGAGCCGGATGTCATGAAGCCGGCCCAACGCATCTGGCCACCAGTGCGTCTCCTCGGGCCGGCTTACATGGCACCAGCCTTACGCATGGTGTCCCCGGTTCGCCTACATAGCCCGGTGCGGGTTATTCCACCTCCCCGCACTGGTCGGGCGACGGGGAGCATTCAACCAGGTAAGGTTGGGCAGGCTCAGTGCTCAAGGGAGCCAGTACGCCTGCACGGTCCGGTATTTCCGGCGCCACCTCCCCGCTCCAGCCCAGTACCACCAGTGCCTACACCACGTACTAGGCTTCCAGTGCGTCTCCAGAGCCCTGTTCCTCCTCCACGCACTCTCCCTGTGGTGCGTGTCTCCAGCCCGGTACCTCCAGTCCCGGCACCACGCATCAAGCCTCCTGTGCGTCTCCAGAGCCCTGTACGCACTGTTCCTTCTCCCTGTACTCGCCCTGATGTGCGTGCCCTCAGCCCGGTACCACCAGTGCCGGTACCACGCACCAGGCCTATAGTACGCCTTGAGAGTCCAGTGTGCCCTGTTGTTGTTCCCCGCACTAGCCTGAAGGTGCGTGTCTTTAGCCCGGTACCTCCAGTTCCGGTACCACGCACCAGGCCTACAGTGCGTCTCAGCCGGCCAGAGTCTGCCGTCTGCCCAGCGGCGCCTGAACTGCCCGTCTGCCCAACGGCGCCTGAACTGTCCGTCTGCCCAACGCCGTCTGAACTGTCCGTCTGCCAAGCGCCGCATGAACTGCCCGTCTGTATTGAGCCTTCAAAGCCGCCCGTCGGTACTGAGCCTTCAAAGCCGCCCGTCTGCCATGAGCCTGCAAAGCCGTCCGCCAGACAGGAGCCGCTAGAGCCTTCCGCCAGACAGGAGCCGCTAGAGCCTTCCGCCAGACAGGATCAGCCAGAGCCTTCCGCCAGACAGGATCAGCCAGAGCCTTCCGCCAGACAGGATCAGCCAGAGCCTTCCGCCAGACAGGATCAGCCAGAGCCTTCCGCCAGACAGGATCAGCCAGAGCCTTCCGTCAGACAGGATCAGCCAGAGTCGTCAGCGAGCCATGACCAGCCAGAGCCGTCAGCGAGCCATGACCAGCCAGAGCCGTCAGCGAGCCATGACCAGCCAGAGCCGTCAGCGAGCCATGACCAGCCAGAGCCGTCATCCAGCCATGACCAGCCAGAGCCGTCATCCAGCCATGACCAGCCAGAGCCGTCATCCAGCCATGACCAGCCAGAGCCGTCATCCAGCCATGACCAGCCAGAGCCGTCATCCAGCATTAAGCCATCATCCAGCCAGGATCCGCCAGAGCCAGCCAGCCAGGATCCGCCAGAGCCAGCCAGCCAGGATCCGCCAGAGCCAGCCAGCCAGGATCCGCCAGAGCCAGCCAGCCAGGATCCGCCAGTCATTCTGGTGTTGCCCCTCATTCTGGTGTTGCCCCTCATTCTGGTACTGCCCCTCATTCTGGTGCTGCCCCTCAGTCCGGTGCTGCCCCTTAGTCCGGTGGGATTAATTTGGAGGGTGGCCATTTGGAGGAGGCTACAAAAGCGGGGTTTGACTAAGGTGGGATGGGGACCACGCCCAGAGCCTGAGCCGCCACCGTGGACAGATGCCCACCCAGACCCTCCCCTAGACTTTTGGTGGTGCGTCCGGAGTTCGCACCTTGAGGGGGGGGGGGTTATGTCACGTTCCTGACCTGTTTTCTGTTAATTTTGTATGTGTTTAGTTGGTCAGGGCGTGAGTTGGGGTGGGCATTCTATGTTTTGTGTTTCTATGTTTAGGTCACTTGTAATTAGCCTTATATGGTTCTCAATCAGGGACAGGTGTTTGACGTTTCCTCTGATTGAGAACCATATAAAGGTTGGCTGTTCACATTGTTTGTTTGTGGGTGATTGTCTTCCGTGTCTGTGTATGTTGCACCACACGGGACTGTTTCGGTTTGTTTGTTCGTTTGATGTAGTCTGTTCCTGTTCGTGAGTTCTTCGTGTATTTATGTAAGTTCCATGTTCAGGTCTGTCTATGTCGTTTTGTTATTTTCCAAGTGTTTTCGTGTTCGTCTTCGTCTTTAAATAAAATCATTATGTATTCACAACCCGCTGCATTTTGGTCCTCCGATCCTTCTCTCCTCTCCTCGTCCGAGGAGGAGGAAGAACTAGACTGTCGTTACAACTTTACTTCCTCTTTCAAAATATTGTTCGGTGAATCATGAGTGACTCCATCATTTGTAACAAGTTTCAATAAACATTTTTGGTAGCATTTCTATGTTGAAGATTGAAAAAGAATTTGGTGCATTTTCCCCCTCCAGTTCGCTTTATTTTTTATAATATATTACACTGGATCTTTCTTGAATAAGTTCCTCCATTTCTTTTTGTTTTTCCTCTAACTTATTCTGTGTCTCTATGATACAGTTTTTATTGCTATCTATCTGTACTGTTAGTCCTAGAACACTGTCCCAATTTCCTTTGTTAATATGGACTCTTGACCTAAATTGCTTTTGTTTTATAGAGGAGTACTGAATGGCATGGCCGCTAAAGGCACATTTAAAAGTGTCCCATACAATAATGGGATCTGCTGTACCTATGTTACGTCGGAAAAAGTCAGTTAGAAATTCTTCTGTCCTAGTTAAAAACCATTTATCATCCAGTAGGCTTTGATAAAATGTTGAATATCCTCGCCCACGTGGAAATTCTGTAAGGGTAATACATATGTCAATTACGTGATGGTCCGACCGCATTCTGTCCCCTATCAACACTTTTTAAACTTTTGATGCCAGAGAGAATTACTTTCTTACGTCATCAAGATGACTAGCTTGATTAAGCCTCCGCCATGTATATCTCACTAGGTCAGGGTATTTAAGTCTCCATATATCCACTAATTCCAATATATCCATGACATTCATGATTTCCTTAAGTGCCTGAGGGTGATAGTTTGTAGTGTGATTTCCTTTACGGTCCATCACTCACTTTGTGACTGACAGGCAGGTGCCTCTCCTATCAATGGATTGCTAGCAGATGCAGATCGGTCATTCTAGCGGGAAATGGGCTCGACGGACTAGTGAATTTAAACTTTTAAATAAAAAAATAGCCTAGTTAATATGGAGTGGAAAATGTAGCCGGCTGAAAATGACTCTGTAACCGGCTGATTAGCCGACAGCCGGCGCTAAATGTTAAACACGGATGATAATGAATTCTCAGGGGACAGAAATCATACTCACACCAACTAGATAAAAACCATGATAAAGGGGAACCTGATAAGGTTTCAATTAATTTCAATACAACAGACCAATTTAATCCTAGAGACCCAACCCAATGTACTGGTAGACTATAGCTTAGTGAACAGTAGGGGCTAACAGCTGCTGGTCAAGTTCAACAACCACAGAAACCACACCATTCCTCCCAGAGCTGTTTCTTCCATACTTTGTGACTTTCCCATTACAGGCTTTCCCAATTGCTGATGATAATAGGCATTGTTTTTTTCCCTCTTCCCTATTGAATTGCCTGCAGGGAATTCAGCCATAACTCAATTCCCGGCATTAGACCCAAGCAATAACTTCCCAGAAATAGAGCAAGACTGACCTCACTTTAAAAAAATGCCTGTGGAGACAAAAGCCAGTATTCAGACCCATTTTTTACATCTTTGGTTGCAGTGCATCACAGGGCTTCATGCACGGACATCAGGGTAGTCATTGTTAGAACAAACTAGGTTTACCTCATCTCTCATCTCTCCGTCTTTCTCTGAGGGTCTGGCTGAACCCAAAGACCCTTCACTCTGATTCAAAGGGAATCAAGTTGCACTGAGTACGTTGTAATACCACTGGCATGCTTTTGTCTGCTCAAAGTGGTTGGGGATCATGAAATGAGAAGAGTATTTTCAACAGGCCGAGAATACATCCAAAAATGTGTAGGCTACACCCTCAACTACAATCATATCGAAAGACATTGAAACCATGGACTTATTCAGCCACATGGTGGACTGGACACACTCAAACTGCAACAGTGACTACTGAAACACCCTACTGAAGGATAGCCTACTACACTACTGAAGGATCGCCTACTACACTACTGAAATACTGAAGGATAGACTACTACAATACAGAAAGACTGAAGGATAGACTACTACAATACAGAAAGACTGAAGGATAGACTACTACAATACAGAAAGACTGAAGAATAGACTACTACAATACAGAAAGACTGAAGGATAGACTACTACAATACAGAAAGACTGAAGGATAACTTACTACAATACAGAAAGACTGAAGGATAGCTTACTACAATACAGAAAGACTGAAGGATAGCTTACTACACTAGTGAAAGACTGAAGGATAGCCTACTACACTACAGAAAAACTGAAGGATAGCCTACTACACTAGTGAAAGACTGAAGGATAGCTTACTACACTACAGAAAAACTGAAGGATAGCTTACTACACTACTGAAAGACTGAAGGATAGACTACTACACTACTGAAATACTATTTTTAATTTAACCTTTATTTAACTAGGCAAGTCAGTTAAAAACAAATTCTTATTTACAATGACAGCTAAACCCGGACGACACTGGGCAAATTGTGCACTGCCCTAGGGATTCCCAATCACAGCCAGATGTGATACAGCCTGGATTCGAACCAGGGACTGTAGTGACACCTCTTGCACACTAAGATGCAGTGCCTTAGACCGCTGCTCCACTCAGGAGCTTGGTACACTACTGAAAGACTAAAGGATATCTTGGTACACTACTGAAAGACTGAAGGATATCTTGGTACACTACTGAAAGACTGAAGGATATCTTGGTACACTACTGAAAGACTGAAGGATATCTTGGTACACTACTGAAAGACTGAAGGATATCTTGGTACACTACTGAAAGACTGAAGGATATCTTGGTACACTACTGAAAGACTGAAGGATATCTTGGTACACTACTGAAAGACTGAAGGATATCTTGGTACACTACTGAAAGACTGAAGGATAGGCTGCACACACAGACCGAGAGCTCCTTTATTTCACAATATCCGCTCTCCATCGTCCCTTTTTCTCTGTGTGTCCTGAGGTGAACTCTGAACATTCCTTCCACCTCAGCTCTCTTAGTCACGGCTGAAAATGGATTGATCTACTTCCTCTGCTTCGGCTCCACACCACCACCATACCATATGTACACCCCACTGTAAGGTCTCCTGCAGCCAGCCTGAAGGGTATCTCTCCTGGGCAAGGAAACTGAGTGAGCCCCCCTCCCCACACACCCCCAGGGGGCTGCAGCCTGATCAGCTGATTCCCACCTCTGAACAGAATGACGGCTGCTGCCTATCTGAAAGAGAAAGACTGGCTATGAAGGCTGGTATCACCATGATATCACCATCCATGTTACTCTGTTTAATAAAATGGTTTCTTGTCTCGAACTAAAACCCATTCCCCAGATTAGGCTGGGCAACCTAAAAGAGACAATGTAGATTTATAAAAAAAATTTTTTAGTTAAAAGTACATTTTACTATACCACATAAACAACAGAAGCACACAGGTACATTATTCCTTTACAGGTTTGTTCAAATCTGTCTTTGGTCTGACAACCACTTAGGGTACTGTTAGAATAAACTGATCCTAGTGCACTTCTATTGTAGCCAGAGTTCAGCTGAGAACTGACTTGTTGAGTCTGTTGTGGAGGCCTCCCTCTAGAACACTGTCTTGTTGAGGCTGTTGTGGAGGCCTAACCTGTAGAACACTGACTTGTTGAGGCTGTTGTGGAGGCCTAACCTGTAGAACACTGTCTTGTTAGGCTGTTGTGGAGGCCTAACCTGTAGAACACTGTCTTGTTGAGGCTGTTGTGGAGGCCTAACCTGTAGAACACTGTCTTGTTGAGGCTGTTGTGGAGGCCTAACCTGTAGAACACTGACTTGTTGAGGCTGTTGTGGAGGCCTAACCTGTAGAACACTGACTTGTTGAGGCTGTTGTGGAGGCCTAACCTGTAGAACACTGTCTTGTTGAGGCTGTTGTGGAGGCCTAACCTGTAGAACACTGTCTTGTTGAGGCTGTTGTGGAGGCCTAACCTGTAGAACACTGTCTTGTTGAGGCTGTTGTGGAGGCCTAACCTGTAGAACACTGTCTTGTTGAGGCTGTTGTGGAGGCCTAACCTGTAGAACACTGTCTTGTTGAGGCTGTTGTGGAGGCCTCCCTCTAGAACACTGACTTGTTGAGGCTGTTGTGGAGGCCTAACCTGTAGAACACTGTCTTGTTGAGGCTGTTGTGGAGGCCTAACCTGTAGAACACTGTCTTGTTGAGGCTGTTGTGGAGGCCTAACCTGTAGAACACTGTCTTGTTAGGCTGTTGTGGAGGCCTAACCTGTAGAACACTGTCTTGTTGAGGCTGTTGTGGAGGCCTCCCTCTAGAACACTGACTTGTTGAGGCTGTTGTGGAGGCCTAACCTGTAGAACACTGTCTTGTTGAGGCTGTTGTGGAGGCCTAACCTGTAGAACACTGACTTGTTGAGGCTGTTGTGGAGGCCTAACCTGTAGAACACTGACTTGTTGAGGCTGTTGTGGAGGCCTAATCTGTAGAACACTGACTTGTTGAGGCTGTTGTGGAGGCCTAACCTGTAGAACACTGTCTTGTTGAGGCTGTTGTGGAGGCCTAACCTGTAGAACACTGACTTGTTGAGGCCGTTGTGGAGGCCTCCCTCTAGAACACTGTCTTGTTGAGGCTGTTGTGGAGGCCTAACCTGTAGAACACTGTCTTGTTGAGGCTGTTGTGGAGGCCTCCCTCTAGAACACTGACTTGTTGAGGCTGTTGTGGAGGCCTAACCTGTAGAACACTGTCTTGTTGAGGCTGTTGTGGAGGCCTCCCTGTAGAACACTGACTTGTTGAGGCTGTTGTGGAGGCCTCCCTCTAGAACACTGTCTTGTTGAGGCTGTTGTGGAGGCCTAACCTGTAGAACACTGACTTGTTGAGGCTGTTGTGGAGGCCTAACCTGTAGAACACTGACTTGTTAGGCTGTTGTGGAGGCCTAACCTGTAGAACACTGACTTGTTGAGGCCGTTGTGGAGGCCTCCCTCTAGAACACTGTCTTGTTGAGGCTGTTGTGGAGGCCTAACCTGTAGAACACTGACTTGTTAGGCTGTTGTGGAGGCCTAACCTGTAGAACACTGTCTTGTTGAGGCTGTTGTGGAGGCCTAACCTGTAGAACACTGACTTGTTAGGCTGTTGTGGAGGCCTAACCTGTAGAACACTGACTTGTTAGGCTGTTGTGGAGGCCTAACCTGTAGAACACTGACTTGTTGAGGCTGTTGTGGAGGCCTAACCTGTAGAACACTGACTTGTTGAGGCTGTTGTGGAGGCCTAACCTGTAGAACACTGTCTTGTTGAGGCTGTTGTGGAGGCCTAACCTGTAGAACACTGACTTGTTGAGGCTGTTGTGGAGGCCTAACCTGTAGAACACTGACTTGTTAGGCTGTTGTGGAGACCTAACCTGTAGAACACTGACTTGTTGAGGCTGTTGTGGAGGCCTCCCTCTAGAACACTGTCTTGTTGAGGCTGTTGTGGAGGCCTAACCTGTAGAACACTGACTTGTTGAGGCTGTTGTGGAGGCCTAACCTGTAGAACACTGACTTGTTAGGCTGTTGTGGAGGCCTAACCTCTAGAACACTGACTTGTTGAGGCTGTTGTGGAGGCCTAACCTGTAGAACACTGACTTGTTAGGCTGTTATGGAGGCCTAACCTGTAGAACACTGACTTGTTGAGGCTGTTGTGGAGGCCTAACCTGTAGAACACTGACTTGTTGAGGCTGTTGTGGAGGCCTAACCTGTAGAACACTGACTTGTTGAGGCTGTTGTGGAGGCCTAACCTGTAGAACACTGACTTGTTGAGGCTGTTGTGGAGGCCTAACCTGTAGAACACTGACTTGTTGAGGCTGTTGTGGAGGCCTAATCTGTAGAACACTGACTTGTTGAGGCTGTTGTGGAGGACTAACCTGTAGAACACTGACTTGTTGAGGCTGTTGTGGAGGCCTAACCTGTAGAACACTGACTTGTTGAGGCTGTTGTGGAGGCCTAACCTGTAGAACACTGACTTGTTGAGGCTGTTGTGGAGGCCTAACCTGTAGAACACTGACTTGTTGAGGCTGTTGTGGAGGCCTAACCTGTAGAACACTGACTTGTTGAGGCTGTTGTGGAGGCCTAACCTGTAGAACACTGACTTGTTGAGGCTGTTGTGGAGGCCTAACCTGTAGAACACTGACTTGTTGAGGCTGTTGTGGAGGCCTAACCTGTAGAACACTGACTTGTTGAGGCTGTTGTGGAGGCCTAATCTGTAGAACACTGACTTGTTGAGGCTGTTGTGGAGGACTAACCTGTAGAACACTGACTTGTTGAGGCTGTTGTGGAGGCCTCCCTCTAGAACACTGACTTGTTGAGGCTGTTGTGGAGGCCTAACCTGTAGAACACTGACTTGTTGAGGCTGTTGTGGAGGCCTAACCTGTAGAACACTGACTTGTTAGACTGTTGTGGAGGCCTCCCTGTAGATGAGACAACTATAGAACAATGAGCCACTATGTTGTTGTGTAGTATGTTTGTTTTGGCTTTGTGCCACGCCTCCATTAGCTACACTGTTTTGTTCTTCTATCCTCGTGGGGACCTAAAATGTATTTCCATTTCAAATCATATTTTCCCTAACCAATAAACTTAACCCTAAACCTAAACCGTAACCCAAACCCTAAACCTAACCACTAAACCATTGCCCTAATTCTAACCCCAATTGTAACCCTAAACCTAACCCCTAAGCTTAAAATAACCTTTGTCCTCACGGGTACGTGGGAAATGTCCCCACAAGGGAGACTTTTCCTTGTTTTACTATCCTTGTAGGGACGTTTGGGAATTTTAGGTCCCCACAAGGATAGTAGAACCAACACAAACACACTTACTCTATTGTTAGCTAGTAGAGACATACTAATCCCCCTACCTCACCGTTGGCCAAAAATAATGTTGACACCAGCAGAACTGGTAAGCGCTCTCATAGTGAGCATTTTATCGCTTTCTGAAATAAATTAACAACTAGAGTTGCACATTTTGGGGAATATTCAGAGGTGGAAACTTTCCGTGGGAATTAATGGGAATATATGGGAATTAACGGAAATATGTACAAACTAATATGAACACCATTTAAATGTAGATGTTTTTTGCATTGGATAAATGTACCATATCATATGGAGACAGAAACATAAACCTTTTACCTTATCATAAGTAGACATAATTGCAAATTATTAAATCCTTCCAATAAAAAAAAGATTATTTAGTTATGAAATTAACTTTAATTAAATGAGTTGACTCTTCACATGGGATGATTTCACTGAACAACAAAAGAAAGGCAATATTGAATGATCCCCAATGATCCATCGCATCTCCCAAAAACGTTTTCAACATACATCTGTAAAATTATAGTCTAGAAACTAAAGCTTTGGTTGTCTTCCTCTCAGGCTTCCATGTCTTCTCCCTGGACCTCCTCAATGTCCACCTCTTGAACATCAGACTCTGAGGTCTCATCTTCACTGTCACTTTCCAACCTTGTTGAGGATGGCTCGTTGTCAGGCTCAAAAAGCCAAAACTTTTCCAGATGGCCACCAATTTTTCAACCCTTGTATTGGTCAGCCTGTTGCGTGCTTTGGTGTGTGTGTTCCCAAACAAGGACCAGTTGCGCTCTGAGGCGGCTGATGTTGGTGGGATTTGGAGGATGGAGGCAACAGGGGAAAGAGCCTCAGATCCACAAAGTCCCTTCCACCAGGTGGCTGATGAGATATGTTGGCACGACTGCCATATTGCATCTCCATCCCAAAGCCCTTGCTTGGAAGTGTACTTCGCCAGACTGCCAAGAACCATGTCCTCATCCAGGCCAAGGTGGCGAGACACAGTAGTGATGACACCATAGGCCTTCTTGATCTCTGCACCAGACAGGAGGATCTTGCCAGCATACTTGGGGTTCAACACGCTGCGGCGTGTATGGGCTTCAGGCAGAAGTCTTCACGCTTTTTAATGTATTTCAGAACTGCAGTTTCTTCCGCTTGGAGCAACAGTGAAGTGGGCAGGGAAGTACAGATTTCTTACATCTGCAAGCAGAGTCTGAACATCAGACAGGATGGCATGGTCTCTCTCAATCCGTGCAATGGCTATTTCTATAGGTTTCAGGAGTTTCAGGCTGCTTACCACTCTCTCCGAAAATACATCATCCAGGAGGATCCTCTTGATGGGACTGTCCATATTGGCAGACTGTGATATGGCCATTTCTTAGAGACTCCTTCCCCTCCAAGAGACTGTCAAACATGACAACACCACCCCAACGGGTGTTGCTGGGCAGCTTCAATGTGGTGCTTCTATTCTTCTCACTTTGCTTGGTGAGGTAGATTGCTGCAATAACTTGATGACCCTTCACATACCTAACCATTTCCTTGGCTCTCTTGTAGAGTGTATCCATTGTTTTCAGTGCCATGATGTCATTGAGGAGCAGATTCAATACATGAGCAGCACAGCCAATGGGTGTGATGTGAGGGTAGGACTCCTCCACTTTAGACCAAGCAGCCTTCATGTTCACAGCATTGTCTGTCACCAGTGAAAATACCTTCTGTGGTCATTGATGACTGCCTTCAGCTCATCTGCAATGTAGAGACCGGTGTGGCTGTGCTCTCGTAGAATACTGGTTGAGGGGTGGAGATTATGTAGTTAATTATTCCTTGCCCACAAAAATTCGACCACCCAGCAGAGATGATTGCAATACAGTCTGCTTTCTCTATGATTTGCTTGACCTTCACTTGAACTCTGTTGAACTCTGCATCCAGAAAATGAGTAGGTAAAGCATGTCTGGTTGGAAGGGTGTATGCTGGGTGAAGAACATTCAGAAATCTCTTCCAATACACATTGTCTGTGAGCATCAGAGGTGAACCAGTTGCATACACAGCTCCAGCAAGACATTCATCAGCATTTATCTGACTACGTTCCTCCATTGAGTCAAAAAAACTTCTGATTCCAGGAGGACCATGATCTGTTGCTATCGATAAGGTGTCTGATTCATCATTTTGACCTCGCATAGAGATAGAGGGACTTTTGTCAGAGGTTGCTTGTTGTGAGTGCTGAGGGAACTTTATGCACTTGGACAGATGATTCTGCATCTTTGTTGCATTCTTCACATATGATTTGGCACAGTATTTGCAAATGTACACAGCTTTTCCTTCTACATTAGCTGCAGTGAAATGTCTCCACACATCAGATAGTGGCCGTGGCATTTTCCTGTAAAGATTAGAAAAAAATTTGTAAAAGAAACCCAAATACAATTCCATGTACAGATAAATATTTAAGCAGTTAAACAACTCCTTTGTAAGATAAAATGTTTAAAAATGAAACGTGTATGGAAACAGGTGAATTAACACTCCTCAGTTAGCAGGCTCAAGCAAGCTAAAACCCACATGGTGGCAAAAACTAACTAGCAGAAATTGTTAAGTTAGAAATTATTTAAATACACTTTGCTGTAGGCTACTATTTACTAGTTAACAAAAAATCATGTATGTCATATAAAATATATTCACCCCACCCAGTATTGTAATCAAAACTTACCAGACTGCATGTAGTCCTTGGCTCAGACAGTGTAGTAGTGTGGGCTCAATAGCATCTCATTAGTGTGCAAGATCTTTAGAATCAGCTGTACAGTCATGGCCAAAAGTTTTGAGAATGACACAAATATTAATTTTCACAAAGTTTGCTGCTTCAGTGTCTTTAGATATTTTTTTCAGATGTTACTATGGAATACTGAAGTATAATTACAATAATTTCATAAGTGTCAAAGGCTTTAATTGACAATTACATTAAGTTAATGCAAAGACTCAATATTTGCAGTGTTGACCCTTCTTTTTCAAGACCTCTGCAATCCACCCTGGCATGCTGTCAATTAACTTATTGGCCACATCCTGACTGATGGCAGCCCATTCTTGCATAATCAATGCTTGGAGTTTGTCAGAATTTGTGGGGTTTTGTTTTTCCATCCGCCTCTTGAGGATTGACCACAAGTTCTCAATGGGATTAAGGTCTGGGGAGTTTCCTGGCCATGGACCCAAAATGTCGAGGTACCATTCTTTATTCATGGCTGTGTTTTTAGGCAAAATTGTGAGCCCACTCCCTTGGCTGAGAAGCAATCCCACACATGAATGGTCTCAGGATGCTTTACTGTTGGCATGACACAGGACTGATGGTAGCGCTCACCTTGTATTCTTTTTCCGGACGCCCCAAACAATCGGAAAGGGGATTCATCATAGAAAAAGACTTTACCCCGGTCCTCAGCAGTCCAATCCCTGTACCGTTTGCAGAATATCAGTCTGTCCCTGATGTTTTTCCTGGAGAGAAGTGGCTTCTTTGCTGCCCTTCTTGACACCAGGCCATCCTCCAAAAGTAGTCGCCTCACTGTGCGTGCAGATGCACTCACACCTGCCTGCTGCCATTCCTGAGCAAGCTCTGTACTGGTGGTGCCCCAATCCCGCAGCTGAATCAACTTTAGGAGACGGTCCTGGCGTTTGATGGACTTTCTAGGGCTCCCTGAAGCCTTCTTCACAACAATTGAACAGCTCTCCTTGAAGTTCTTGATGATCCGATAAATGGTTGATTTAGGTGCAATCTTACTGGCAGCAATATCCTTGCCTGTCAAGCCCTTTTTGTGCAAAGCAATGATGACGGGACGTGTTTCCTTGCAGGTAACCATGGTTGACAGAGGAAGAACAATGATTCCAAGCACCACCCTCCTTTTGAATCTTCCAGTCTGTTATTCGAACTCAATCAGCATGACAGAGTGATCTCCAGCCTTGTCCTCGTCAACACTCACACCTGTGTTAACGAGAGAATCACTGACATGATGTCAGCTGGTCCTTTTGTGGCAGGGCTGAAATGCAGTGGAAATGTTTTTTGGGGATTCAGTTAATTTGCATGGCAAAGAGGGACTTTGCAATTAATTGCAATTCATCTGATCACTCTTCATAACATTCTGGAGCATATGCAAATTGCCATCATACAAACTGAGGCAGCAGACTTTGTGAAAATTAATATTTGTGTCCTTCTCAAAACTTTTGGCCACGACTGTACATGTGATGTGAGAATGCACTGTGCATGCAGAGGATTGCAATTCCTTTGAATTGGGGATAGTTTAACCAAAATATGCCACAATACCAAGAATTTATTGCCTTATGTGTATCCCACAAAAAAGGTTCACTGTTATAAGCTAACTTTTTTGATGAATTTAAGCAAAATTCCCCAAATTCCAGGGCTTAACGTCCCATAGAAAATTTCCGGAAGAATTCTGGAAATTTACTGGAAAGTTTCCGACCCTGTGCAACCCTTTTAACAACTATAACACCATATACATAATTGGAATTGCCAAAACTTTAAAATGCAATAATATCTCAGAGAAGCTCAGAGGAGAAACTCAAAGGAGAGGTTCAGAGGAGAGGTTCAGAGGAGAAGCTCAGAGGAGAGGTTCAGAGGAGAGGTTCAGAGGAGAGGCTCAGAGGAGAGGCTCAGAGGAGAGGCTCAGAGGAGAAGCTCAGAGGAGAGGTTCAGAGGAGAAGCTCAGAGGAGAGGTTCAGAGGAGAGGCTCAGAGGAGAGGCTCAGAGGAGAGGTTCAGAGGAGAGGTTCAGAGGAGAGGCTCAGAGGAGAGGTTCAGAGGAGAGGTTCAGAGGAGAGGCTCAGAGGAGAAGCTCAGAGGAGAGGTTCAGAGGAGAAGCTCAGAGGAGAGGTTCAGAGGAGAGGCTCAGAGGAGAAGCTCAGAGGAGAAGCTCAGAGGAGAGGTTCAGAGGAGAAGCTCAGAGGAGAGGTTCAGAGGAGAGGCTCAGAGGAGAGGTTCAGAGGAGAAGCTCAGAGGAGAAGCTCAGAGGAGAGGTTCAGAGGAGAGGCTCAGAGGAGAGGTTCAGAGGAGAAGCTCAGAGGAGAAGCTCAGAGGAGAGGCTCAGAGGAGAGGTTCAGAGGAGAAGCTCAGAGGAGAGGCTCAGAGGAGAAGCTCAGAGGAGAGGTTCAGAGGAGAGGCTCAGAGAAGCTCAGAGGAGAGGTTCAGAGGAGAAGCTCAGAGGAGAAGCTCAGAGGAGAAGCTCAGAGGAGAGGTTCAGAGGAGAGGCTCAGAGGAGAGGTTCAGAGGAGAAGCTCAGAGGAGAAGCTCAGAGGAGAGGTTCAGAGGAGAAGCTCAGAGGAGAGGTTCAGAGGAGAAGCTCAGAGGAGAGGTTCAGAGGAGAGGTTCAGAGGAGAAGCTCAGAGGAGAAGCTCAGAGGAGAAGCTCAGAGGAGAGGTTCAGAGGAGAGGCTCAGAGGAGAGGTTCAGAGGAGAAGCTCAGAGGAGAAGCTCAGAGGAGAGGTTCAGAGGAGAAGCTCAGAGGAGAGGTTCAGAGGAGAAGCTCAGAGGAGAGGTTCAGAGGAGAGGTTCAGAGGAGAAGCTCAGAGGAGAGGCTCAGAGGAGAGGCTCAGAGGGGTTGTGTGTCTCTTTGTTAACAACAGCTGGTGCGCAATCTCTAATATTAACAAAGTCTTGAGGTTCTGCTCACCTGAGTTAGAATACCTCATGATAACCTGTAGACCATACTATTTACCAAGAGTTTTCATCTATATTTTTTTTATAGCTGTTTATTTACCACCCCAAACATTTGCTGGCTGGCACCGGGTGCCGACGACACGGATGTCAATTAAGGCAGCCCCCTGCACCTCTATGATTCAGAGGGGTTGGATTAAATGCGGAAGACACATTTCGGGTGAATGCATTCAGTTGTACAACTGACTAGGTATGCCCCTTTCCCTAAGATCGCACTCAACAAGCTTTATAGAGCCATAAGCAAACAAGAAAATGCCCAACCAGAGGCGGCGCTCCTAGTGGTCGGTGACTTTAATGCAGGAAAACTGAAATCTGTTTTACTACATTTCTACCAGCATGCCACCTGTGCAATGAAAGGGGGAAACACCTCTAGATCACCTTTACTCCACAGAGACGCGTACAAAGCTCTCCCTCGCCCTCCATTTGGCAAATCTGACCATAACTCTATTCTTCTCCCGGTTTGATGCAGTCAAGACAGGTACTACGTAATAATATTGGATGATAAATAACCTAGCAGTGGCAGCTATTAGTCTACTATAGGGCGAGACGGCTTGGTTGGTTTCTGGCTCGTCTCTCACTCCATCCTCCCTGCTCCTTGTGTCACTCGCTCACTCACTCACTCACAGTAGCCTACACACACAGCACGCACGGCCCCTGCTAGAGCATCACCTCTATCTACGTCCTCTCCCTGGTGCTTCTTTCACTCTGATCAGCTCTGGATCCGATCAGGTCTATACAGAACGGGACTAGTTGTCCTCTGGTCCGTTTGAGACGGGTCTCTATATTATGCATATCGGGTCCGGATGGGAAAAGGCAGTGGTCCATTTCAGAATGTGAGGGCCTCTACTTTCCATGCTTACTAAATGTTTGCACTTTTGGTGACTTGACCTACATTGCATTATTTATTACCTTTATTGGAGGGTGATTCTTATGATATTGCCAGATGTAAGAGTTTAGTTAAATTTCAAATTACTGCCCCAAACTTGCCAGGCCCTAGACATTGCCAAAAACAACTAATCAGAGTTTAACAGGTTAAATCTTAACCATCTGTAACTCTCACACTCATGTACAAACAAACACAAACACACATGCATACATACAACTTAAGCATGGACGCACGCACCAACACACACCTCCCCACAATCTTTCCCACAAGGACTTTAATGACCCTTAGGAAATAATTAAGCCATATTTTCACACAATTGGCTCTGGGAGTAATCACAACAAGATGTAGAAAAGTCTCAGATCTGTTAAACACTTTACATCAGGTCGGCAATTTAACTATGCAATTACAATATTACTAGCTACTGTGTAAGTTGTCCGTGTACTGTTCAATTGTATATTTTATAGGCCTAACAGAAAAAAATGTAATGTATATGGAAAGAATAGTTACAGGTACTAAAAATAAAATATCAGATACCTTTACTGTAATTCACATATTTGGTCTAACATGATTAGGCCTATAACCACTTGTAAAATGCTTTAACTTACTGCACACACGTGGGCAGAAACTTATGAAGGCATAGGCCTACCTGGGCTGACAGGTAGCCTAGTGGTTAAGAGCGTCAGGCCAGTGAACGAAAGGTTGCCAGTTTGAATCCCTGAGCTGACTAGGTAAAAAAATCAGCCTATGTGTCTTTGAGCAAAGGCACTTAACCTGAATTGCTCCTGTAAGTCACTCTGGATAAGAGCATCTGTTAAATTACTCAAATGTGAATGTGCATGAGCAAGAAGAAAAATAGAAGGAGATAATTAAATGGACTGAACCATATTGGAATGCTATGATGATGTCAGTCTCAATGGTCGTCATTGTAAATAAGAATTTGTTTCCTAACTGACTTGCCTAGTTAAATAAAATAAAAATGGTACCTTGGCTGTCGAGGAATCCTCAGGCCACATCTTCAGAAACACAGAGAAGTATTTCTGCACAGGCCTAAAGTTACTCCTTTTTTATTTGGGGACTTATACTGGGAAATGTATATTTGAGAAAGCTGTATATGATTTCATTCCAGTGGTGGTCGGTGCCATTTAAGATGAGGTAGGACAATATATTTTTTTATAAGCACGGACTTATTTCTATTACAGCATATTGGATGACTGCCATTCATATTCCACTCACCCAGCTCAATGTAACATCGATAGGTTTAGGCAACTACATTATAGTCAAATTTTCCCTATACCCATCATGAGGTTGCTAGAACCTAGCCAATGAATGAACGTTTAAAATGTAGGTGCACAGATCGAGAGAAATTTGAGTAATCAAGGTGACAGACATTGACACATTCAATAGAGCCCTGCACACTCTTGCCTGCATCTAGCTGATCTAGGGTGTAATCATTAGTCCAACAGTTGCAAATGAGAGATTCTATTGGATAAATTAATTTATGTTTATCCCCGATTCGTTCCGTTTGCTTCATTTAAGAAACATTTTTCAAACAGAATCGGCGGAATGATTACACCCCTGCTCAAACACAAACACAGTTCACTTTCATAGCAGCCACATACAAACAGCATGATCCCTTTGATCGTTGTATAATTAATTCTCACATTTACACGCTCACCTCCTCTCGCCCTTTCCCTTCACTTGTGGACTTCAGTGCACAACACATCAGCTGTCTGTGACCAGGCGAAAAAACCATTCCAAGCCAAACCTTCAAATCATAACCGCTAACAGCTACATCATTGTCACCATATTAACGTCATTGTCAACATAACTACTAGAACTAATGCGTTAGGAAACCCGCCACAATCATGCAGTACAGTGTAGTCAGCAGCAAGCAGTTCAGCAGTTACACCGGTGGGCCCGGCGCAATAAACTACTAAAATCAAAAGCTTACATTGACTTGGAAGAGTTCCAGAGTTGGATAGCTATAGACAACTACTAACATAGCATCTGTCTCTGTTTGAGCTGGGTGTTTGAGTAGGCTAAACTAGCTAGCTGCATTCGCTAAGTAAGTGAAAGTGAGAGTATTTTTTTTTTTATACTACAAAATCTCTCTCTCTCGCTTGCTTCTCCATTTTTGAAGAGATGAATTTGTTCAAAACTGTTTAACTATTGTCTTTCTCTCTTTTTGAGTCAACTCCACACCACATTTTATACACTGCAGTGCTAGCTAGCTGTAGCTTATGATTTCAGTACTAGATTAATTCTCTGATCCTTTGATTGGGTGGACAACATGTCAGTTCATGCTGCAAGAGCTCTGATAGGTTGGAGGACATCCTCCGGAAGTTGTCATAATTACTGTTTAAGTCTATGGAAGGGGGTGAGAACCACGAGCCTACTAGGTTTTGTATTGAAGTCAATGTACCCAGAGGAGGACGAAAACTAGCTGTCCTCCGGCTACACCATGGTGCTACCCTACAGAATACTGTTGAGGCTACTGTAGACCTTCATTGCAAAACAGTGTGTTTTAATAAATTATTTGGTGATGTGAATATGTTTAGTATAGTTTTATCTAAAAAGGATCACTTTTTGAATTTTTCACAATTTTATTTGTATGAAATTTACTGAGGATGGTCCTCCCCTTCCTCCTCTGAGGAGCCTCCACTGTTTCACTCACAGGGACAACATAAGACACATGCAAGCGCACAAACTGTACACACACACACACACACACACTGTACACACACACACACAGCTGTAACATTCCATCAACTCTAGGTTGTTTACAGTGAACATACATTTTGACTGGTTGCTTGACAAATCCTACACGTAGTGTAAAGAAAATGTATTTAGAATTAGAATGCATAAAAATAACTACATGAATATTGTTTTTTATTTAGAAAAGTATATATTTTAGTAAGCAAATACTTATTATGGTTTTATTAATTATAAATGCATGTGACACATTCTCAATACTTTGTTGGAATCCTTCAAATGTTTGTGGAGAAAAAAACCGTTAAAGTAATAGCATAGCATAGATTACAACAAACCCAAAACCATTGCACTTACTTGAATTTCCTATAAAGGAAAACGTTTTCCTCAGCTATGCTATTAGTAATTCTTACTTAGTTGTGAAAAACTGCATTACAAAATATGTTTCTTTTGTAACTAGGTTGTGCAATAAAGTGAAAAAAGTAGGAAAGATTAAGAAGTGTGTTTTCATAATGAGAACCGTATCAGATTACGATAACATACCTCATGCCAGCAATCCCCCGCGCGCCCCGCCCTCCTGTAAGCATCGCGTGAGAGTGCAGCCGACTCTCAAACTTGATTGTGATTAATGCAAGAGTACTATTCCATGCCAGACATAAACTATACACGAAGAGAGATTCTTAAGGTGACCGGGATAAAACGAAAGGGGGGCACGAGAACTTCTGGCCAGGCACAAATTTACAGCTACACTACACATCAATACTGCACACATGCTCTTATGAGCGGTGCATGCGTACAATGAGACTTTGTCCTCTGTGCAGAGAGAAACCCAGTTACCCCAGAAGAAAGCAGGAAAAGCAAACTAGCAATAAATCAGAACTAATAACAATTTATGAAGAAAATAATCCAACGGCACGAAGTGAATGATTGCTTTTAGATGCCTTACGTAAAGGATCAAATAGGCTAGGTTTATGTATAGCCAAGAATGCTCAACTCCATGATACGCGATGGAACTCGATATGCAGCACATTATCAAATCATGCGCCATTCTGTATCCAGCTCATGCTAGACTTAAATCGAACTTCCCAAAACATTTATTGTCACGTCAAACAGGTTTAAATTACATTCTTACGTTTTTTGAACGGGCTTCTTCCGCTTCTTGACAGCATAGACTCCAGTGTTACTCAACATGTTGACGCTTCTGCTGTATTAGTTGGTACAAAATGTTCAAAAACACGAACACAATAACATCCACGGTCTTCCTCAGAGACAGTTCTCAAATTAACAAGGGAAGTTAATATCCAGACATGCGTGAATCCCTTCAAATAGAGCGGTCTCTCCGTAACGCAGATCCCCCGCTACGTTAACTTGACAGACCCAAGCGGTCAAAGTCACTGGCAAAGTCGACCGTAATAGACGTGCGGCGTAAATCCAGAAGTGTTTGGGGGATGAAACAAGTTTCGGAAAGTTCCCCCGATCTACAGAGTAAATAACATGTGCGTGATCACAGCACACTTCCCTTCCTGTTCTTTTTGTTCATGAGAAGTCTCTCTAGAGACCCTAAAAAAATATATATATATATATTCTAAAGGGGTAGATTTTACTGTATACAACCCGACGCTCGGAACAGTTTCGGAGCTGCTCTCTTGCAGCAGGTAAAATGTGCCTATCGTTCCTGGCATGGGGCGTTTTCAGGAAATCCGATAACGTATGAGCTGTTTTTTAACCCTATCAGTCCCGAGTCCCAGCTTTTCATGCATCTGATTTTCATTTGTCTGCATATCCAGCAGCCCTTGTAATTAGCCTCACAATTAAGTGTTTTACAATTTTATTTTCAGGACAACCAGAGCTACAAGTAGAACACCAAACTATCTGACATAAACATTTCCATTCAAATGTCAATAAAAAAAAAACAAAGTCCAGAAAAGAAACAACAAACAAATTATATGAATGCAAGTACAGAAATTGTTTGTGTAACAGATGTGAAATGGCTAGCTAGTTAGCGGGTACGCGCTAGTAGCATTTCAATCAGTTACGTCACTTGCTCTGAAACCTAGAAGTAGGGTTGCACCTTGCTCTGCAAGGGCCGCGGCTTTTGTGGAGCGATGGGTAACGACGCTTCGTGGGTGACTGTTGTTGATGTGTGCAGAGGATCCCTGGTTCGCGCCCGTGTCGGGGCGAGGGGACGCCGTAAAGTTATACTGTTACATTGGTGCCGTGACCCGGATCACTGGTTGCTGCGGAAAAGGAGGAGGTTGAAAGGGGGGTGAGTGTAACGGATGTGAAATTGCTAGCTAGTTTGCGGATATGCGCTAGTAGCATTTCAATCAGTTACGTCACTTGCTCTGAAACCTAGAAGTAGGGTTGCACCTTGCACTGCAAGGGCCGCGGCTTTTGTGGAGCGATGGGTAACGACGCTTCGTGGGTGACTGTAGTTGATGTGTGCAGAGGGTCCCTGGTTCGCGCCCGTGTCGGGGCGAGGGGACGTACTAAAGTTATACTGTTACATCCGGGTCACGGCACCAATGTAACAGTATAACTTTAGTACGTCCCCTCGCCCCGACACGGGCGCGAACCAGGGACCCTCTGCACACATCAACAACAGTCACCCACGAAGCGTCGTTACCCATCGCTCCACAAAAGCCGCGGCCCTTGCAGAGCAAGGTGCAACCCTACTTCTAGGTTTCAGAGCAAGTGACGTAACTGATTGAAATGCTACTAGCGCGTACCCGCTAACTAGCTAGCCATTTCACATCCGTTACACTTGCTCAGTGGGGAACAAAACTACTCAGTGACAACCTTGTGGAGTTTGGGGTTTGTGACAGCAACTACAGTATGTGAGCTTATTACAGTATTATAGACACTATGTAAATGTTTAAAAACATTTTTATTTTACCAGGTAAGTTGGTTTTGGTTGGTAAATGTTTTTCCTATTACCTTCTAACAACTCTTTTGTAGCGTGTGAGCATCATAGAGCAAAACATGATAGCTTTTAGTAATTTGTAGCTCAAAGCATTCTGACACTAGACAATTTTGCTTTAAGACCTGGCCCGGGCCCCTTCGGAATCTGCCCTTATTTCACAAACACCGCTGCTCTAGCTCAGCCCCTGTTAACCACACAGACTAATGATCAGTACCAACAGATGCAAAAGAAACCCAGAAGTCTGTAGCTCAAACACACAATGTTTAAAATGCTTGTCCTCCAATGCTTGTCTTCTAAGCCATTTCAGTAGGAGTTACTGTATCCAGGAAGTGATAATAGTTACTGTATCCAGGAAGTGATAATAGTTAGTGTATCCAGGAAGTGATAATAGTTAGTGTATCCAGGAAGTGATAATAGTTAGTGTATCCAGGAAGTGATAATAGTTAGTGTATCCAGGAAGTGATAATAGTTAGTGTATCCAGGAAGTGATAATAGTTAGTGTATCCAGGAGTTGGTGTATCGAGGTGTTCCAGCAGCATAATCATGGGTGACATGTCTGGCTAGTTCTTGCAGATGTTTTTGGTGGATCTGTGCCTGTATTTGTGAAAGACAAGTATTAATAGTTTAATAGTATAGTATCAACATAGTAATAACATAATAATAGCAATAACAGTAACAATCTACCTACTGAATCACAATACATTCATTTCTGACTAGTGGGGTATTGATGGTGGGCTGAGGTATGCAACAGGATCAGCATCAGGTTGGTGCAAGCCTGACGTACAGGCTGGAGAGTGAGAAAGATTGATAAAAACTTAGCCCATTCAGAATTCTATTGGCTGTCTATATGTTGACTAGAAAACCCTGTTACACTTCCTCATAGCAACCATCTGTCACCATGGTCCTGTCCTTTGCCCAAAATATGCCCGTAATTCGGACAGTGAACTCCATTCACCTCCTGCTCTATCAGTAAAAGTAGGCTACTACTGCCTTGCACAAACAAAAGACGAACAGACATTGCTCATGATCTCATAGCTACACTCGTGATCTACCACACAGGGTCATGATTGAGAGGTAATTGAGTGGGGCTCTAGCTGCATGTATAGAGTATCTTCATCTGTCTGTCAATGGGAGAGGATACATTCTGCCCTAGGGTCATGTAAATTGTTTCCCTAACAACTAAACAAATGGGGAAGGGAGAGAAAAAAATTGGGCGAGAATTTGTGGTTGTGCCAAACGTCACAACGTTCCAACAGTCACTTGCTTTTCAGGTCTGGCTTCTGTTTTACCAGTGCAGGCCCATTACCTATTACCTGGATTCAAGCTGTCATTACAAAACATCACAGGGTGGTGGGAAACGACTGTATTAAACATGACCGTGAGAGTTGTAGACGAGTGAGTGTTTTTGTCATATTGTATTTTTCCAACATTTAATCTTTTGTCAAACTCCTGTTGCCATAACGCTGCAGGCAGGCCAAGCATCTCTCTCTCTGCTCTGCACTGTGGCCAGCCCGCTTGCCTCACATTTCAGCAGAAGTCCAGTGGTAAGGAAGGTTTGACACGTGCAGCAGATTAACAATTCAGACAGAGTTCTATTCACACTGTGGGAGCTGAGCAACATGGTTGCAGTCCTCGCCACAGAATTCCGACTGTGGTGGTGGAAAGAGAACCATCACGCAGCTGTTCCCATGGACTTAGTTCATTATGCGCGTTTGTTTATGCGGCCACGCTACATTCCTGCGTGACAGCCACTGGTGCAGGGCAATCACCAGCGTGGCAAGATATCTTTATAGACAGATTCAGTCTGAAGTGAAGCTACATGGCTGACTGAGTTTTTCTGGACATGCAGACAACGTCACTCACTATATTTTATTACTGCTCCCACTCCACTACTGCACTCCCACTCCACTGCTGCTCCCACTCCACTGCTGCTCCCACTCCACTGCTGCACTCCCACTCCACTGCTGCACTCCCACTCCACTACTGCACTCCCACTCCACTGCTGCTCCCACTCCACTGCTGCACTCCCACTCCACTGCTGCTCCCACTCCACTGCTGCACTCCCACTCCACTGCTGCTCCCACTCCACTGCTGCACTCCCACTCCACTGCTGCACTCCCACTCCACTGCTGCACTCCCACTCCACTGCTGCACTCCCACTCCACTGCTGCCCTCCCACTCCACTGCTGCTCCCACTCCACTGCTGCCCTCCCACTCCACTGCTGCCCTCCCACTCCACTGCTGCTCCCACTCCACTGCTGCCCTCCCACTCCACTGCTGCCCTCCCACTCCACTGCTGCTCCCACTCCACTGCTGCTCCCACTCCACTGCTGCGCTTCCACTCCACTGTTCTCTGTTACTGACAATATGTTTGACATACAGTTCAGTTTGTTTGATGTACAGTTCAGTATGTTTGATATACAGTTCCGTATGTTTGATGTACAGTTCATCAGACAGATATTATTATTTTCAATTTTTTATTTAACCAGGCAAGTCAGTTAGGAACAAATGCTTATTTACAATGATGGCCTACCCCGGCCAAATCCTAACCAGGATGACGCTGGGACAATTGTGCGCCACCCTATGGGACTCCCAATCACGGCTGGTTTTGATACAGCCTGGAATCGAACCAGGGTCTGTAGTGATGCCTCTTGCACTGAGATGCAGTGCCTTTGACCGCTGCGCCACTCGGGAACCCCAGATATATATTATCCATATTATTTTAAGCACAGCAATGTCCAGTGCTGTATCTCGTAGTCAACATTGGGATGCTACTTTACGAGGTTAATTTAAGTATGACTTGGAAGCTTGTTTTTTCACAGGGGCGCAGGCTTCAACCACCTGCATCACATCCAGGGCTGATAAACTTGTTCTTCCAATTGCATACTGGTTTGAGTCTCATGAAGGCCTACAACTGGAATTGAATAGTAAAGGAAGTGCAGGAATGCACAGATTGCATGATGCATAAATGTACTGTACTGTACTGTGCTGTGCTGTTGATGGAAAAATCTTTACTCCAGCCTCTGTGGAATGCAGACTCGTATGGAAACCTAGTCTATTCACACTGGGGGAAGCCGGAGAGAAAACATGATGCTAGCTATTCCTGTGGGAAGACAGTAGCATGTGAAGGCTGCACATGCATTATGATAACACCTCAACTTGTGACTCAGTCTCATTATAGACTGTAAAACTGCTACTCCATTACCATCAGGTCATATAATATGTCCAGGGAGTGTCATGGTTTCTGCCCATTTGGACTGCAACGGGCGAGCTGTAAAGGGTGATGTTATTAGCTAATTATGGCAATCGCTTCTGTGTGTTCTGAGTTGGGGAGAAACCACAATGTCTGTCATGCAGGGAAGCGAGGACCATAATTGTTGTCCCATTTTTTGTGTTATTTTCCCCGCCCCTCGGTGATCAAGTCTTCCTCTGCTCTCTGGAGAAGAAACAGATTGTGGCGTCAACTACCAGCTCTACCTTCTCCTCTTGCATGAAATCTTTGATTTAGAACCAAAAATGTTCTATACTGAAAAAGGATCAAATATACTATGTCCTGTTTCATTAAACAGAAGCAAATGTACTGTATCCTTTCCTATTATAGGTCAGCAATATAAATAGTATGAAATGAAAGCATGCAGATTGGTTACACAGATCAGATAAAAACAGCAATGCAATATTTGGCAAATGAATATAAATCGCTTCCATGAAGTATCTATTTTCAGTGAAGTACCCGGGTTGAACACTAAAACCTACTTTTGTTGCCATGGATGTCCAGTTGTTTAATGATAAACAAAGCAGGCAAATTGCCTCCCTATTGGCACTGTAAAATCCACTGAGCTGCAGAAAAGTGAAATAAAACCTGCCATAAACTAGAGGAAATTCGTCAGAGATGCGTTGCCAAATGCCACAACTGGCCTCACAGGGTTTAAGCCGTGATACCTGAATATTGCGTATTGTTGTTTAACTGCTCTGTACTTTATTAACTAATTACCTTGGTTCCTGTAGATAAGTGTGTGTGTGTGTGTCTCTCAACACTCATGTGTGTGTGGATGGATGGGGTGTGGTTGTGTGACCTTGGGTGCACTTAGAATGTGTCTATGTGGGGTTGTGGGTATTGGTGAGCTGGGAGGATGGGTGTTTCTATGCTCTGTGTGTGTCTTACATGTATGTGCATGTGCAGCCTATCTTTAAACGGAAGCACAAATTGCACACTAGAAGTTTTGAAGTTCACCCCTTTTGCATTGGCCTCAGTACTGTCAGCCAGCATCTATGTTAATTTACTTTCAGCCCATCTTCATTCACAGCTTTCTGTGAACTATCTTTGATAAAGCATGGCCTAAACAAATATTGGTCTTCAATCTCTGTAATATTTGATGAGGTTTGCCATCTATGTAATACATGATGAGGTTTGCAATCTCTGTAATACGTGATGAGGTTTGCAATCTCTGTAATACGTGATGAAGTTAGCAAACTCTGTAATACATGATGAGGTTTGCAATCTCTGTAATACGTGATGAGGTATGCAATCTCTGTAATAAGTGATGAGGTTTGCAATCTCTGTAATACGTGATGAGGTATGCAATCTCTGTAATATGTGATGAGGTTTGCAATCTCTGTAATACATGATGAGGTATGCAATCTCTGTAATACGTGATGAGGTTTGCCACCTCTGTAAGATGTGATGAGATTTGCAATCTCTGTAATACGTGATGAGGTTTGCAATATCTGTAATATGTGATGAGGTATGCAATCTCTGTAATACGTGATGAGGTTTGAAAGGTCTGTAATACATGATGAGGTTTGCAATCTCTGTAATACGTGATGAGGTATGCAATCTCTGTAATAAGTGATGAGGTTTGCAATCTCTGTAATACGTGATGAGGTTTCTCTTGGTTACTGGAGGGTTGTCATGCCCTGACCATAGAGAGCTTTTTATTCTCTATGTTGGTTAGGTCGGGGTGTGACTAGGGTGGGTTATCTAGGTGATTTATACATCTATGTTGGCCTGGTATGGTTCCCAATCAGAGGCAGCTGTTTATCGTTGTCTCTGTTTGGGGATCATATTTAGGCAGCCATTTCCCCTTTGTACTTTGTGGGATCTTGACTTTGCCTGTTAGCCCTATTGTTAGCTTCACGTTTCATTTGAGATTTATTGTTTTTGTTTTGCTGTGAGTTTCACCTAGAAATAAAAGATGTGGAACCCAGATCACGCGGCGCTTTGGTCCACTCATTATGACGATCGTGACAGAAGATCCCACCAACAACGGACCAAGCAGCGTGCCCGGGAGGTAATTGCATCCTGTTCTTGGGAGGATATTAGGGAGAGAACATCCTGGACGTGGGACGACATAATGGCAGGAAAGAAGAGCCTGCCATGGAAGCAGGCGGAAGCAGCGAAGGAGGGACAGCGACAAAGTCGGGGAGGAAGGCCACAGAAACCCCAAGAAAATTTGGGAAGCAGTCGGCGGAGCCGAGGAGTAAACCAGAGCCAGTCTGGGAGAAGAAGGAGAATTTGGAGGAGAGAGAGGTGGGAGAGTTGTTGAGTTGGTGGAGGATGCACGGATTTGGACTAAAGGAACGTGTTATCAGTTTGGTGCCACCTGAGTCAGCTCCCCGTACTCGTCCTGAGAAGTGTGCTAAAGTTCTGGAACAATTGATGCCGGCTATACGCACCAGGTCTCCAGTACGTGTCCACAGCCCGGTACGTCCTGTGCCTGCTCCTCGCACTCTCCCTCAAGTGTGCCTTCCCAGTCAGGTGCGTCCTGTGCCTGCTCCTCGCACTCTCCCTCAAGTGTGCCTTCCCAGTCAGGTGCGTCCTGTGCCTGCTCCTCGCACTCTCCCTCAAGTGTGCCTTCCCAGTCAGGTGCGTCCTGTTCCTGCTCCTCGCACTCTCCTTGGAGTGCGTGTCCACAGTCCAGTACGCCCTGTGCCTCCTCCCCGCACTCGCCCTGAGATGCGTGTCACCAGCCCAGTGCCACCTGTACCGGTCCCACGCATCAGGCCTCCAGTGCACCTCCACAGTCCAGTACGTCCTGTGCCTGCTCCTCGCGCTCGTCCTGAGGTGGGGCTGTTTATCGTTGTCTCTGATTGGGGATCATATTTAGGCAGCCATTTCCCCTTTGTACTTTGTGGGATCTTGACTTTGTATAGTTGCCTGTTAGCACTATTGTTAGCTTCACGTTTCGTTTTGAGATGTATTGTTTTTGTTTTGCTGTGAGTTTCACCTAGAAATAAAAGATGTGGAACCCAGATCACGCTGCGCTTTGGTCCAGTTATTATAACGATCGTGACAAGGGTCTTTTACTTTAGTTTTCCCCAACCTTTTCTAACCAAGTCTTGGCAAGTAGTCACATATGTTGACCTTTTTTCTCTTTGTGTATTATTTTTTCAGAAATTAAGTGAGAAATATTAGCTTGAAGTCGGAGGAATGAAATATAGACGATTGAGTCTGACAGTAGGCCATGTTCAACATTCATGGTCTCCAGGACAACAGGGGAAACAGCAGCCTTGAGCTGACAGAAAGGAAGTGTAAAGCCCAGGGAGCTACAGGTGTTACTCCAAAGCAATAAGAGAGCTTATGTATTCAAGGATACAAATACTTAAATCAAATGTTTATTTGTCACATGCACCGAATACAACGGGTGTAGACCTTACAGTGAAATGCTTACTTACAATCCCTTAACCAACAATGCTTTAATTAAGAAGTAAAAAAAAAAAGAAAAAAAAAGTTACGTTAAAAATAGATAAGTACATTTTTTTCTTCTCCCTGGCAGATATGTTCTGTCCAGGATACGATACGGTAACAGTAAACATACAATGGATTCGAAACGTATTCGGACCCCTTGACTTTTTCCACATTTTGATTTACGTTACAGCCTTATTCTAAAATGGATTAAATAAATGTTTTTCCTCATCAATCTACACACAATACCCCATAATGACAAAGAGAAAAACATTTTTGCAAATGTATTAAACATTTTTACAAAAGTATTGAGACCCTTTGCTATTAGACTCAAAATTGAGCTCAGGTGCATTCTGTTTCTATGAATCATCCTTGAGATGTTTCTACAACTTGATTGGAGTCAACCTGTGGTACATTCAATTGATTGGTCATGATATGGAAAAGCACACACCTGTCTATATAAGGTCCCACAGTTCACAGTGCATGTCAGAGCAAAAATCAAGCCATGAGGTCGAAGGAATTGTCTGTAGAGCTCTGAGACAGGATTGTGTCGAGGCACAGATCTGGGGAAAGGTAACAAAACATTTCTGCAGCATTGAAGGTCCCCAAGAACACAGTGGCCTCCATCATTCTTAAATGAAAGAAGTTTAGACCACCAAGACTCTTCATAGAGCTATCCGCCCGGCCAAACTGAGCAATCGAGGGAGAAGGGCTTTGGTCAGGGAGGTGACCAAGAACCCGATGGTCACTTTGGCAGAGCTCCAGAGTCCCTCTGTGGAGATGGAAGAACCTTCCAGAAGGACAACCATCTCTACAGCACTCCACCAATCAGGCCTTTATGGTAGAGTGGCCACACTGGAGCCCCTCCTCAGTAAAAGTCACATGACAGCCCGCTTTGAGTTTGCCAAAAGGCACCTAAAGAAACAAGATTCTCTGGTCTGATGCCAAGCATCACATCTGGAGGAAACTTGGCACCATCCCGACGGTGAAGCATGGGGGTGGCAACATCATGCTGTGGGGAAGTTTTTCAGCGGCATGGACTGGGAGACTAGTCAGGATCGAGGGAAAGATGAACGGAGCAAAGTACAGAGAGATCCTTGACGAAAACCTGCTCCAGAGTGCTCAGAACCTCAGACTGGGGTGAAAGTTCACCTTCCAACAGGACAACAACCCTAAGCACACAGACAAGACAATGCAGGAGTGGCTTCGGGACAAGACTCTGAATATCCTTGAGTGGCCCAGCCAGAGCCCGGACTTTAACCCAATCGAACATCTCTGGAGAGAGCTGAAAATAGCTGTACAGCGACGCTCCCCATCCAATCTGACGTAGCTTGAGAAGATCTGCAGAGAAGAATGGGAGAAATTCTCCAAATACAGGTGTGCCAAGCTTGTAGCCTCATACCCAAGAAGACTTGTGGCTGTAATTGCTGCCAAAGATGCTACAACAAAGTAATGAGTAAAGGGTCTGAATACTTATGGAAATGTGATAATAATTAATAATTATATGTAGATTGATGAGGGTAAAACACAATTTAATCCAGGGTCAGTTGGAACCATCTACTGGATTTAGAGTAGACCCTGTGTTGAATTCAACTCTTTGAGGAGCAGGAGAACAAACAGTATTACAATGTAGATGGATATACTTAAAGTAACTGTCCACAGTGTCCATAGCTGTGGCAAGTAGGGGTGCTGCAGCACCGCCTGAAAAATCGGTATAATACATTTTTTTAAAAGCACAAAAGTAAGTATTGGGCCTTTACCAGTCCTGTATTAGCGGATCAATTAAGCAGTCTGTATCTCAGGCAAAAAAAAAAAAGAGGCTATGACAGCGTCCAGTGAAAATCTGGCTATTTAAAGTTAATATTCTGTTAAAGCTGCAATATGTAACTTCTTGGGCGACCCGACCAAATTCATATAGAAATGAGTGTTACATTGAAAGCAAGTCTAAGAAGTGGTAGATCTGTTCTATGTGCGCTATTTCTATGCTTCCCGTTATTCATTTCAGGTTGGAACACCAGCTTCAAACAGCTGAAAATACAATATTTTTGGTTATGGAAAATATATTTCACATCAGTTTAGATGGTACAATGATTCTCTACAAAAGCGAACTATTAGAATTTTTGCCACCAGGAAATGGTTGGAGCGATTTCGGCATAGCGCAGTTTCAACTCATACCAAAATAATGTTGTTTACTCATCCTATACTGGTATTTGTGGTCAAAACATAAATTAGCGGAAAAAACCCCACTTAAAAACCCCCCGCCATCTGTGGAATGAGTTGTACACCCCTGGTTTGTTTAGAGCAAGCCTCAGGCTCTGAACAAAACTTCTCCGGTCAGAAGATACTGTAATGAAACAGCAGGGAGCAGGTCTCGAACCCTCGACCTTCTAGCCCGAAGTCCAGTGCGCTATCGACTGTGCCGCAAAAGCATGCTCAAGCGGCAGAGTATATCCGCGCTTATAAACCCAGGGTCGTTACAATAATATTGTCAATAGGCGCTAAAGTAGTTAGCGTCTATGGATGGTGTCTCTTGATCACATCTGCTGAAATGTAAATGCAGTTCGTTTGAAGTACTGTTGTACTTATAGACCAACAGCAGTGGTGTAAAGTACTTAAGTAAAAACATTTTAAAGTACTACTTAAGTCGTTTTTGGGGGTATCTGTACTTCACTATTTATATTTTGGACAACTTTTCCTTTTACTTCACTACATTCCTTAAGAAAATAATGTACTTTTTACTCTATACATTTTCCCTGACACCCAAAATTACTCGTTACATTTTGAATACTTAGCAAGACAGAAAATGTTCCAATTCACACACTTATCAAGTGAACATCCCTGGTCATCCTTACTGCCTCTGATCTGGTGGACTCACAAAATACAAATGCTTCATTTGTAAATTATGTCTGAGCATTGGTGTGCCCCTGGCTTTCCGTAATTAAAAAATATATATAATATAAAGAATTTTAAATGATCCGTACTTTTACATTTGATACTTAAGTATATTTTAACAATTACATTTACTTTTTATAATTAAGTATATTTAAAATCAAATACTTTTAGACTTTTACTCAAGTAGTATTTTACTAGATGACTTTCACTTTTACTTGAGCCATTTTCTATTAAGGTATCTTTACTTTTACTCAAGTATTACAATGGCTACTTTTTCCACCGCTGACCAACGCCATAACCTTGGTGTGTGCATAGTTGAAGTTAGGAAAGAGACAGTAGCTTCTTCTTCTTTGGTATCATGGTGTTTGCACGTTTTGTTTGTGCATGACGCCACCTACTGGTAGTGTGTGTTCGATCACGTTACATTTGTGATACAAAAAGGAAGGGGGAAAAAGAAGAAATTGCACCACCAACCAACCCTACACCTATATAACACTATTTCATCAAAATAAAAAAAATCTCAAAAACATCTTATAACTCTTCTGCGGTAAAATATTACTTCTCAGCAGCTGCCACCAACGTTCATTAAAAACCCACTACAGACTACACCATTCCACTACTTTGATCCTATCTGCTCCTGCACCATGCCAACGACCGGGGAGGACGGGATACCACCAGTTAACACACCCTGTAACTCTTCTAAACGAGACAGTAGCTAGATCATATGTAACATTTGAAATTCCTCTTTTTCTTTCAGGCAAATCAATTGCATGCTATTGATGACGTCAATATTAAGCGACTATGGCAAGACCCCCCCACTATTGATAACGTCAATATTAAGCGACTACGGGCAAGACCACCCTCCCAACCCCACCATTGATAACGTCAATATTAAGCGACTACGGGCAAGAACCCCTCTCCCGAAGCGTTATTGTCGCGCCTCGAAGGACTATCAAATAGAGCGATTTTGGAGACGATTTGTGGTTCTGGTGGTAAATAACCATGGCGGTACGGGTGCTCCGGTTGGTCCTCCCCTCAGGGACAGCCGTGTTCAAAATAGGGACAACTATTCGGACGGTAAGGTTGTAAAACGAATTGCCAAAATGCTCTCTCGCGCAACGAAGGGCATCAAGTTCACAAGCGTTGGTACAAGGACACCAGAACAACAATCCTAATGCTAACAGATGGGTGTTTTGCGTCTGTCAACAACTATTCTGCAATAATGTATTGTAAATAATTAACAGATAGCTTCATTTAACTCAAACAAGATGTCTAACTAGCTAGCTAAATTAATTAGCTAACGTTTGCTAGATGAGCTCAGAAGGTTGCCTGGTGGACCAGCCATTACCGGCTTATTTTAGTCAGGACAGAAGCATGACATTCACATGCTCATTCTATTGACACTGAATACAATTCAATATTTGATTTGTGAACTATTGTTCATTGATAAACATATATTCTGTATTTTAGGCTGGTATTCACACAAGCTCAGTAAGGAACCTGCGGTACGGTTGGTGGACATATGCACTGGGCGAGAGGACAACTCCAAGGTTCAAGGAGAACAGCAAGATCATCTCCATTGATGGCAACCTGGCCTCCGGAAAGGGGGCGCTGGCCCAGAATCTGGCTGAGAAGATGGGTAATGATCAGGCTGTTGTCAATGCAGTTATTGATGTCTAAACTACTTGTTTATTAGGCTTTATAAGTTGGGAGGTTAGAAGTTGATAATGCCAACCATTTGCATTTTTTTTGACTCATTTAAAGTGCATATCAATGTGGCGTAGTTATGGTATTCTTTGGTAGTACTATCATTTGTCTTTTTTTAATCCCTTTCCTACCTTCTGGGACAAAACAGAAGGGCACAATGACCCCCCTGCCCCCTTTGTAGATTGACAACATTAACATGTTGCCTGATGTCTGTAGGGATGCTGTACATGCCTGAGCCTGACACGCACTACTTGGACAAGATGACAGCGGAGAAGGCGCCTCTGCCAACCGCCTTTAATGGTAACTGCAGCCTGGAGAAGTTCTACGGAGACCCTAAGGCTGCTGACGGGAACTCCTACCGGCTGCAGGCATGGATGTACCTCATGAGGCTCCTGCAGTGGTCAGACGCCATGGAGCATCTGCTCACCACAGGTATGGCTGGTTGGCTAAGGAATGCGCTCACATATCACACAAATTACAGCAAGATTGTGTTAGGCTATTGGGGAAAAACAACAGACATTTAGCTCTTGACCTTACGTGTTTCTGTAGTTAAATTAATGCCTAGTGCTATTCTAAATGTCTGTTTGCATTTAGATCTTAAACTAACATTATTCTATTCATGTTCTTGTCATAAACTTTCTCTCGCTCCAGGCCAAGGTGTGGTCTTAGAGCGCTCCCCCTACAGTGACATGGTGTTTGTGGAGGCCATGTTCAAACAGGGTTACATCAGAAAGCAGTGTAAGTACTGAAATCCCTATAACAAGGGTCGAACAGATCTGAATAGTCTTTTTGTATGGTTATGAATCAGATCTGGTTTAACACCAACTTGACAATGCCATGATATTGAAAGGTCATTAGTGTTTTCAATAAATAAACGGGGTGACGAAGCTTTTTGCTGTATGTCACCATAAATAACATGGGGTCATTTTACATTGCTGAGGTTGATGAATCTTGTATGTTCTGTAATGCAGGTGTTGACCACTACAATGAAATCAAAGGTATCAGCATCTGTGAGTTCCTTCCCCCCCACTTGGTCATCTATGTGGACATGCCAGCAGAAGAAGTGCAGAAGAAGCTGAAGGCATCAGGCAAGGTAGTGAGAAAAAACATATCAGCCATACTATCCTCTTCTTGACATATCGTCTGTCTGTGTGAAAGACCATCCATACTATCCTCTTCTTGACATATCGTCTGTCTGTGTGAAAGACCATCCATACTATCCTCTTCTTGACATATCGTCTGTCTGTGTGAAAGACCATCCATACTATCCTCTTCTTGACATATCGTCTGTCTGTGTGAAAGACCATCCGTTATGTAGAACCTGTGGAATTTGACAGACAGTTTGAATGTGACTGAACAGGTTTATTTAACCGATTTTGAGACCTGTCCAAAAAGTATTATAAATTGTGTGAATGCCTGGCACTGCTACAAGTTTTTCATATATTGATTTACACTACAATCCAATCAGAGACCCACAACTTTGGAAAACTGATCTAAAGTATGAGTCAAATCACGGCAGTTGAAAATCGCCTAGGTTTTAAGCACGGATGACTTGTCGTTAACACTACTCTAAGACTCCATATGTAACTTGATTTGCACCGGATTCCTCCAACCCTCCGTGATTATCTTTAAAGAGGGGATTATTGCTGGGGCCTCAATGCTAATAACTACCAGGCTTTGTGAGGCCCGACCGCCTGCCTGCCAAGTGTGAGAGGTACTAAATAGGCAGCGCAGGTTGGAAAGCCACAACTCATTTCTGTAATTGTGACTGATTACCAGAGGCATTTGGCAAGTTACAAATTCAAATTAAGAACATTATTCTCCATTTGCGACAGACTGAGCATCGTTTTTTTCTGTTTGTGAAATAGATCACAACCACTGTAGAGACTTTGAGACAAGTTTAAAATGCTTTTAGTTTAAAGCCCCAACAACATCATATGTTCAGGCTAGAGGTAGACCGATTATGATTTTTCAATACCGATACCGATTTATTGGAGGACCAAAAAAAGCTGATGCCGATTTTTATATATATTTGTAATAATGACAATTGCAACAATACTGAATGAACAATGAACCCTTTTATTTTAACTTAATATAATACATACAATCTATTTAGTCTTAAATAAATAATGAAACATGTTCAATTTGGTTTAAAAAATGCAAAAACACAGTGTTGGAGAAGAAAGTAAAAGTGCAATATGTGCCATGTAAAAAGCCAACGTTTAAGTTCCTTGCTCAGAACATGAGAACATATGAAAGCTGGTGGTTCAATATTCCCAGTTTTTCAATATTCCCAGTTTTACTTTGTAGTTATTATAGGAATTATGACATGTCGACTATTTCTATCTATACCATTTGTATTTCATTTACCTTTGACTATTGGATGTTCTTATAGGCACTTAGTTTATAGGCTTGAAGTCATAAACAGCGCTGTTTGCACTGAACGCAAGAGAAGTGACACAATTTCCCTAGTTAATATTGCCTGCTAACATGCATTTATTTTAACTAAATATGCAGTTTAAAAAATATATACTTCTGTGTATTGATTTTAAGAAAGGCATTGATGTTTATGGTTAGGTACATTTGTTCAACGAATGTGCTTTTGCTAAATCATCACCCGTTTGGTGAAGTTGAAGTAGGCTGTGATTCGATGATAAATTAACAGGCACCGCATTGATTATATGCAACACAGGACAAGCTAGTTAACTACACATGGTTGATGATATTACTAGGTTAACTAGTGATTATGTGAAGATAAGTTTAATGCTAGCTAGCAACTTACCTTGGCACCTTGCAGCCACAAGGTCCTTTTTGACGCTGCTCTCGCTTAACAGGTGGTCAGCCTGCCACGCAGTTTCCTCATGGATTGCAATGTAATCGGCGTCCAAAAAGGCATATTACCGATTGTTATGAAAACTTGAAATCGGCCCTAATTAATCGACCATGCCGATTTAATCGGTCGATCCCTAGTTCAGGCATCAGTTTTAAAGCTGTTAGAAAAGCAAATGTATGCTGTGTATGAACTTGTGCTATTCAATGTTTAGGGTGCATGTTAAATAACCTAATGTCTTGTTCAGGCTATATGCCCAAAAGCTGCACTGTGTTTTAGATTGTTAGTGGACGGGTAGGATTTTGGCACAAAACCATCTGTTAAACTCCTCTAGGGTTTAAGCTTAATAGTGGTCAATACAGGAATGAAATCAAACTGAAGCCTGGATAAGAATACAAGCGTGGTCCTTGGCATAGATCTGTATCCGTTCCCACTGAACCATTTGATAGTGTGTGCCAAGAGTATTCTCAAGTTAGGCCTCATTACCTTTCTGCTCTACAAATCAGATCATTGAAGGTGAGAATGTGTTTCAACAGCCGTTCCAAACCGATCTTCTGCTTGTTGACCACTTTGGGTGTTCCACTTGTTAACTTCAATCCATTTAAGGCACTTCCACTAAGCCAGTGAATTGTGTTGAATGTGGTGTAGTTATTTAACTTTTCAAATAGCCTATTTACTAATGTGTGTTGTTCCTGTCTTTTATTCGTCTATCCTGTCTTACCCTCAGGATGTGCCCCTACCCTATCTGAAGAGCATTGAGGACGCATACAAGAAGACCTACCTTCCCAAAATAAGGTTGGTGGACTACAAAGCTGTCTATTGAAGGGAATACTATGCTCGATACCTCTGCCATGACCCCATGGATGGCTCATCATGTTTAACATTTAACCTTTTTTTGAGGTAGTTTTTCTGTATTTCAGTGAGAATGCAGAATTGCTTGCTTATGATGCAACGCAGGCACAAGACATCGAGAGGGTAAGAAAATACAATGTGTGACTAGAGGCTAGGGATCTCCATCTTTCCCTTGTCAAGATGACCTGATGTGTATCTATACTGAAAAAAATATATGAATGCAACAATTTCAACGATTTTACTGAGTTACAGTTCATATAAGGAAATCAGGCAATTTAAATAAATTCATTAGGCCCTAATCTATGGATTTCAAATGACTGGGCAGGGACGCAGCCATGGGTGGACCTGAAAAGGCATAGTCCCATCCACTGGGGAGCCAGGCCCCACCAATCAGAATGAGTTTTTCCCCACAAAAGAGCTTTATTACAGACCAAGATACTCCTCACTTTCATCAGCTGTCGGGGTGGCTGGTCTCAGACAATCCCGAGGGTGAAGAAGCCGGATGTGGAGGTCCTGGGCTGGTGTGGTTACACGTGGTCTACGGTTGAGGGCGGTTGGATGTACTGCCATATTCTTTAAAACGACATTGGAGGCAGCTTATGGTAGAGATATGAACATTCAATTATCTGGCAACAGCTCTGGTGGACATTCCTGCAGTCAGCATACCAATTACACACTCCCTCAAAACTTTAGACATCTGTGGCATTGTGTTGTGTGACAAAACTGCACATTTTAGTGGAATTTTATTGTTCCCCGCACAAGTGTAATGATCATGCTGTTTAATCAGCTTCTTGATATGCCACACCTGTCAGGTGGATGGATTATCTTGGCAAAGGCTAAATGCTCACTAACGGGGATGTAAACAAATTTGTGCACAACATTTGAGAGAAATAAGCTTTTTGTGTGTATGGAACATTTCTGGGATCTCTTATTTCAGCTCATGAAACTTGGAACCAACACTACATATCACGTTTTATATTTTTGTTCAGTAATAGATACATGGGCCTCTGATACAATACAGGAACGATACGTTTTAGTTTGAAACGATTTGGTTTGATTTTAGAGGAATTAATCGATGTGATTCGATGCACTAACATTTGTTGCATAAACACATTAATTTTTCCATTCTAAGTTAAAATCTGCTTCTGATTGAGCTCATGAGCTGGGGCTTCTCTGAGCTGGATCTGTGTGTGGTGTGTGTAGTCACCTGAGCTGAGCCATAAGGGAACCTGGGCATCTAACACTATCAGTTAGGGGGGCAACAATGTTTTGCTTTTTGTCCTCTCCTACTTTTGCTCTGAAATCACCATCTTGCAGGACAGGCACATAGATGCAAGCAATTAGTTCATGATTTAGTGACGTCCTTCCTTACAAAGCTGTCCCACGACTTCACCACAATACTGCATCGGCACCGAAGTATGGCGATAATATCGTATCGTTGAGGTCCCTGGCAATTCCCAGCCTTATTACATTGGTTGTCACTCCCAAAAACACAGCCTAATATTGCGCAAGCCATTTTGCCTACATTTGAATGCTGAAGGTGACCTGCAGATGTGCCAGATCAGGAATAGGCCTACCTCTCGTTGGTCAGTGCACACGAAGCTGCGCACAGCGTGCAGATTGACTATACTACAAATATTGCCTGGGGTTGTTCGGGATGGAAAATGACTTGTAGATCAATGGCTGCCAACATAATTACATGCTTAGTTTAACACTGAAGGAGAGGACACAGTTGTTACAAAATATGAGGAATTTTCTGAAGGTAGAGAGAAGGTAATTTGAGCATTTAGAAATATATATTTTTTGCGATACATAACATTTGAATAGATTTTTCTGAACAATGCATGCTATATTTGGATCGGTTTGTGTTTACACAGTCTGATGCACTCATATCTTAAACATTTGAAATGGGACCGATACGAATCGCTACATCCCTATTAGAGACATGAGAACACAAACATACTGTTGATGTTATTTTATAGGCCTACCCAATCCCTCACAAAATCCTATTGTCAAAATAGACTTACATTTTTTGTGTTTTTCTCATCTACAGATTGCAGAAGACATTGAGGACTTGAAGTTTGAGAAAGGACCTTGGGTAGAACAGGATGATGTCACATTACACTACATGAGAATGCTGTAAGTTTAACCACTTAATTTGTCCCCTAGATGTGTAGCCCTGAAACGAAGTGTTGTCGTTACATTCCTGTCACATTTAGTACATGGGTAGGCCTATATAGTATATTTTGGAGCTCTATAGGCCTTCTCATCAGCCTGCTGTTTTCCTGCCTCTCTCTCCCCAGGGTGGAAAACAAGATGAGGGTGGCAGACCTGACCCTTGTACCCAACTTCCTCCCTGAGGTCACCATCGGAGCTCACGAGTATGACGCAGGCTACTACGCTTTCAAATCGGTAAGGGAGAAAAGCACTCTACTTATCTTATGATATACGATGACCTGATATAACCAGACTACTTCTCTCTTTTTTTTTAACCTTTTATTTAACTCGGCAAGTCAGTTAAGAACAAATTCTTATTTATAATGATGGTCTACCGGGGAACAGTGGGTTAACTGCCTTGTTCAGGGGCAGAACGACAGAATTTTACCTTGTCAGCTCGGGGATTCAATCCAGCAACCTTTCGGTTACTGGCCCCGACGCTCTAACCACTAGGCTACCTGCCGCCCCTCTTATGACGGTGTGGTGCGAGATCACCTGATATATCTACACTATGAAAGAAGTGGAGAATAATGAGGTTGGACCTTAACCGTGCTGGATAATGAGGTTGGACCTTAACCGTGCTGGATAATGAGGTTGGGCCTTAACCGGGCTGGATAATGAGGTTGGGCCTTAACCGGGCTGGATAATGAGGTTGGGCCTTAACCGGGCTGGATAATGAGGTTGGGCCTTAACCGGGCTGGATAATGAGGTTGGGCCTTAACCGTGCGGGATAATGAGGTTGGACCTTAACTGTGCTGGATAATGAGGTTGGACCTAAACACTACTCCTTTTCATCCTTTTTATTTGAGTTTGTTTTGTGTAGTATTTTCCTTCTCCCTCTCTTCTGGGTTGTGTCCGTCCACAATGTTTTTTCCTCCATCATAAACTGAAATATATAGAATGATAAAGAGATGCCAGATGTGGAATATTCTCTAAGTCATTGGTATCGTTGTTGCAGGAAAACATTCTGTTCTGACCTTTAAAGTTTATTGACTGGAGATGAGTTGTCTGGCTGCTGCTGTAAAGTGGGGGTATATAATGTGCTACAGGGTCTTTTGGGCTGACATTTTGCATGGTGTGCATTATCATACTAGAGCAAGTGGGAGGATAAGCTTGATGTTATTTGAACTATGGCGAGCTTTAGTTGTCTATATTTTCTCCTCCGTACTTCTATGTTGACAAAGTTCACTTCTGTTGAAGTGCAGGGTAGGATTCTGTAATAGAGCATGTACTGTGTTTGACAAAACTAGGAATCGATAGGGGCTTGTCTGGGGATTAATTTAGGTTTCGGCAGGTAAAAAACTTGAGTTGAACCGCAGATGCCAAGAACTCAAGGTAAACAAAATAAAACTTGAATGCCTATCCAATATTGATATTTGCAATCAAACACCACTTTTCCAGTCTTCAATTGTATTTGAAGCTGTAAATAAATGTCTTTATTTTTAGCTTCTTTGGCTGTCTGATAACAGTACTGGATAAGATAAGCAGTGTAGGACTCTGTTAACACTAGACACTTTTTTTTTTTTTTTTCTCGTACTCGCAAGACTAATGGTGTAGCGTGGCCCGGGTGACAGAGAGCGGCTTGGCTGTATCACATTAGCAGTAACTTATCACATTAGCAGTAACTAATGCAGTAACTTATCACATTAGCAGTAACTAATGCAGTAACTTATCACATTAGCAGTAACTAATGCAGTAACTTATCACATTAGCAGTAACTAATGCAGTAACTTATCACATTAGCAGTAACTAATGCAGTAACTTATCACGTTAGCAGTAACTAATGCAGTAACTTATCACGTTAGCAGTAACTAATGCAGTAACTTATCACATTAGCAGTAACTAATGCAGTAACTTATCACGTTAGCAGTAACTAATGCAGTAACTTATCACATTAGCAGTAACTTATCACAGTAGCAGTAACTAATGCAGTAACTTATCACATTAGCAGTAACTAATGCAGTAACTTATCACGTTAGCAGTAACTAATGCAGTAACTTATCACGTTAGCAGTAACTAATGCAGTAACTTATCACGTTAGCAGTAACTAATGCAGTAACTTATCACGTTAGCAGTAACTAATGCAGTAACTTATCACGTTAGCAGTAACTAATGCAGTAACTTATCACATTAGCAGTAACTAATGCAGTAACTTATCACATTAGCAGTAACTAATGCAGTAACTTATCACATTAGCAGTAACTAATGCAGTAACTTATCACGTTAGCAGTAACTAATGCAGTAACTTATCACGTTAGCAGTAACTAATGCAGTAACTTATCACATTAGCAGTAACTAATGCAGTAACTTATCACGTTAGCAGTAACTAATGCAGTAACTTATCACATTAGCAGTAACTTATCACAGTAGCAGTAACTAATGCAGTAACTTATCACATTAGCAGTAACTAATGCAGTAACTTATCACGTTAGCAGTAACTAATGCAGTAACTTATCACGTTAGCAGTAACTAATGCAGTAACTTATCACGTTAGCAGTAACTAATGCAGTAACTTATCACGTTAGCAGTAACTAATGCAGTAACTTATCACGTTAGCAGTAACTAATGCAGTAACTTATCACATTAGCAGTAACTAATGCAGTAACTTATCACATTAGCAGTAACTAATGCAGTAACTTATCACATTAGCAGTAACTAATGCAGTAACTTATCACGTTAGCAGTAACTAATGCAGTAACTTATCACGTTAGCAGTAACTAATGCAGTAACTTATCACATTAGCAGTAACTAATGCAGTAACTTATCACGTTAGCAGTAACTAATGCAGTAACTTATCACATTAGCAGTAACTTATCACAGTAGCAGTAACTAATGCAGTAACTTATCACATTAGCAGTAACTAATGCAGTAACTTATCACGTTAGCAGTAACTAATGCAGTAACTTATCACGTTAGCAGTAACTAATGCAGTAACTTATCACGTTAGCAGTAACTAATGCAGTAACTTATCACATTAGCAGTAACTAATGCAGTAACTTATCACATTAGCAGTAACTTATCACGTTAGCAGTAACTAATGCAGTAACTTATCACGTTAGCAGTAACTAATGCAGTAACTTATCACGTTAGCAGTAACTAATGCAGTAACTTATCACATTAGCAGTAACTAATGCAGTAACTTATCACGTTAGCAGTAACTAATGCAGTAACTTATCACGTTAGCAGTAACTAATGCAGTAACTTATCACATTAGCAGTAACTAATGCAGTAACTTATCACGTTAGCAGTAACTAATGCAGTAACTTATCACGTTAGCAGTAACTAATGCAGTAACTTATCACATTAGCAGTAACTAATGCAGTAACTTATCACGTTAGCAGTAACTTATCACGTTAGCAGTAACTTATCACGTTAGCAGTAACTAATGCAGTAACTTATCACGTTAGCAGTAACTAATGCAGTAACTTATCACGTTAGCAGTAACTAATGCAGTAACTTATCACATTAGCAGTAACTAATGCAGTAACTTATCACATTAGCAGTAACTAATGCAGTAACTTATCACATTAGCATTAACTAATGCAGTAACTTATCACGTTAGCAGTAACTAATGCAGTAACTTATCACATTAGCAGTAACTTATCACGTTAGCAGTAACTAATGCAGTAACTTATCACGTTAGCAGTAACTAATGCAGTAACTTATCACATTAGCAGTAACTAATGCAGTAACTTATCACGTTAGCAGTAACTAATGCAGTAACTTATCACATTAGCAGTAACTAATGCAGTAACTTATCACATTAGCAGTAACTAATGCAGTAACTTATCACGTTAGCAGTAACTAATGCAGTAACTTATCACGTTAGCAGTAACTAATGCAGTAACTTATCACATTAGCAGTAACTAATGCAGTAACTTATCACATTAGCAGTAACTAATGCAGTAACTTATCACGTTAGCAGTAACTAATGCAGTAACTTATCACATTAGCAGTAACTAATGCAGTAACTTATCACGTTAGCAGTAACTTATCACGTTAGCAGTAACTAATGCAGTAACTTATCACGTTAGCAGTAACTAATGCAGTAACTTATCACGTTAGCAGTAACTAATGCAGTAACTTATCACATTAGCAGTAACTAATGCAGTAACTTATCACATTAGCAGTAACTAATGCAGTAACTTATCACATTAGCATTAACTAATGCAGTAACTTATCACGTTAGCAGTAACTAATGCAGTAACTTATCACATTAGCAGTAACTTATCACGTTAGCAGTAACTAATGCAGTAACTTATCACGTTAGCAGTAACTAATGCAGTAACTTATCACATTAGCAGTAACTAATGCAGTAACTTATCACGTTAGCAGTAACTAATGCAGTAACTTATCACATTAGCAGTAACTAATGCAGTAACTTATCACATTAGCAGTAACTAATGCAGTAACTTATCACGTTAGCAGTAACTAATGCAGTAACTTATCACGTTAGCAGTAACTAATGCAGTAACTTATCACATTAGCAGTAACTAATGCAGTAACTTATCACATTAGCAGTAACTAATGCAGTAACTTATCACGTTAGCAGTAACTAATGCAGTAACTTATCACATTAGCAGTAACTAATGCAGTAACTTATCACGTTAGCAGTAACTTATCACGTTAGCAGTAACTAATGCAGTAACTTATCACGTTAGCAGTAACTAATGCAGTAACTTATCACGTTAGCAGTAACTAATGCAGTAACTTATCACGTTAGCAGTAACTAATGCAGTAACTTATCACGTTAGCAGTAACTAATGCAGTAACTTATCACATTAGCAGTAACTAATGCAGTAACTTATCACATTAGCAGTAACTAATGCAGTAACTTATCACATTAGCATTAACTAATGCAGTAACTTATCACGTTAGCAGTAACTAATGCAGTAACTTATCACATTAGCAGTAACTTATCACGTTAGCAGTAACTAATGCAGTAACTTATCACGTTAGCAGTAACTAATGCAGTAACTTATCACATTAGCAGTAACTAATGCAGTAACTTATCACGTTAGCAGTAACTAATGCAGTAACTTATCACATTAGCAGTAACTAATGCAGTAACTTATCACATTAGCAGTAACTAATGCAGTAACTTATCACGTTAGCAGTAACTAATGCAGTAACTTATCACGTTAGCAGTAACTAATGCAGTAACTTATCACATTAGCAGTAACTAATGCAGTAACTTATCACATTAGCAGTAACTAATGCAGTAACTTATCACGTTAGCAGTAACTAATGCAGTAACTTATCACATTAGCAGTAACTAATGCAGTAACTTATCACGTTAGCAGTAACTTATCACGTTAGCAGTAACTAATGCAGTAACTTATCACGTTAGCAGTAACTAATGCAGTAACTTATCACGTTAGCAGTAACTAATGCAGTAACTTATCACGTTAGCAGTAACTAATGCAGTAACTTATCACGTTAGCAGTAACTAATGCAGTAACTTATCACATTAGCAGTAACTAATGCAGTAACTTATCACATTAGCAGTAACTAATGCAGTAACTTATCACATTAGCAGTAACTTATCACGTTAGCAGTAACTAATGCAGTAACTTATCACGTTAGCAGTAACTAATGCAGTAACTTATCACGTTAGCATTAACTCCTAACGTGCTGTTTTCCAAGTCTCTGGGGTGATGGATTGCAATGTCGCCCCCAGTGACACAAACACTTTGCTTTACCATTAGTCTTTACTATCATCCCATGTCCAAGGGATAGATGAGTCTTGAGTGGCTAGTTCTTCAAAGCTGAAGGGAATAAGCAGGCCCGGCTCCTTAAATCTTAGAACTCTTAAACCTGCCCAAGTGTCCTGTGGAATCTCACTTGTCTCTTCTTACCCAAGCAATTCCCACAACTGTTTTTGGACTTATGATTATTGAAACCCCTTGCTTTGGCTTAGTTTTAATGATTTGTTTTGTAAAGTGTATGCTATGACTTTCCCCCTCCTTCAGAGGGTTTCAGAACATGTAAACTATTACCCAATTGATTTAATTCCATGCTCAGTATTAAAGGGATACTTCGGGATTTTGGCAATGAGGCCCTTTATCTACTTTCCCAGAGTCAGATGATCTCATGGACACCATTTTTATGTATTTACCTGTGGTTTGAAGGAAGTTGCTAACTAGTACTGGTGCAATTGCTAACTAGCGTTAGCTCGCGAAACTACCTCTAACTTCCTTCATACTGAACACAGAGACAAAAAAAAGGGCATCCACAAGTTTATCTGACTCTGGGGAAGTGGATAAAGGGCCTCATTGCCAAAATCCTGAAGTATCCCTTTAAAGTTGTTTAATTTTAGCCAACCTGTCTGTTTCTCACTTAAATTTTCTTGCTATATTTTTTGCCAACTATTCCAGTTAATACAGCCCAGATGTGTTAGCATGCCTAATAGGCTATTTCCCCTGTCATTTCTCTCCATATAATTAAATTCACAAATGTTTCTTTTCTCTCCAAAAGCTCCCGGGAAAGAAGTATGCTGCAGGTTATAACGCAGATATTGGAGATAAGAACATCTGGCTGAAGTGAAGGCGTGGACCTAACTACTCTGGAGCTGATTGGTGTAGATGAATGTTTCCTTCCTCATTCCCTCCCTCACGCACCTGCTCACTCCTCCCTATGGGCAGAGAAGTCTAAATATAGGCTCATCCATTTGATCCAATCAACAACGTTCTCTTCTGTCTATGTATCAATGAGAAATTGTACGCATTAAAAACTTTTCAAAATGTCAATGTTCCTTCATGTTTAAAATATGCATCTAGCTTTTTCAAGAAAGATGATAGCAATTGGGATGAAAGAGGAGATATTTCAGCTCATCCTAAGTCATATTACTGACTTTTATTCAGGAAACTTTCAAGTTGCTGTCCCAGTTTAAGCGACTTATAATGTCCTTTTTAGTATTTTCTTTAGCAGATGCTTCAGTGACTGAGTCAGTGCATATTGAGGTGTTACAACCCCATAGGGGCTCTGGAAGCAGGTAGCCAATTTGGCAGGACTTCACGTTGTACCGAAGTGGTTCACAAACCAATTGGCTTCCAGCTGTTCTATAGCTGCATATCAGACACAATGCATTTATAAATAACGTGTATAAAATCTGCCTCGGCAGTTATGATACATGCCTTAAGAACAACATATACTTGTGCTTGCATTTCATGAATGGGAAGGATCGTGTTTCATTCAGATGACGGTTCAGGTGCTGTTCATTTCACTCTCGTGGTATTGTTAGGTTCTTAAACAGAGTAAAAACTCACGGACGATTAGTAAAGCTCAAACCAAGTTTATTCACACACTGGGTCATACAGCTGCATACGACAAAGATGTGGTTCCACCAGCACAAATATATATATACCCCAATTTTGGTGAAGTATCCTCCTTTCTTCTAAACATGACATCTTTATTGCTAGGCAGAACTTTAGTGATATCTGTTCTCCCTCACTTTATCTGACCTGACCTCAGGCCCAAATTCCTCACTTCTCCCAATAGGATCCCTGATGTCTACCGATAACATATTCTGACAGAATATAAATGTTCTACAGTCCCCTCCCTCAGTGACATGAGTAAGGATACTTTATATTTTCACGTTTAGAACTCAGAACCCATCAGTGTGGATCAGATAAGGGGCTTATCCAGAGGGCTTGACATGGTCAAATTGACTCAGCCAAAAACATATCTAAGTTGAGATTTATTATTGAACCAGAACATCAATTGTTATTTCTGGTTTATCAAAGTTAGCTGGCTAAATAATTGATCCTGACATATTGTATACCCCTCTGTTGTTCAGGTAAAAAAATCAGAAGAACAATTCCTCTCTCTTTTCACAGAATGACTTTAAGAGCCTGATTGCTTTTAATTTACCACCAGCTGACTCTTCAGGATTTACCCCCCCCCCCCCCCCCCCCATCTCTCTTTCTTTCACACACACACACACACACACACCCAGCAGCATTTACACACCTACGCCACTGTAGCTCAGTGCAGACAGACGACAGGGAGCTGTTACTCTCTGACAGAGAGGAGCAGAGCCGTAGGCTAGGGCAATTCGACGCTGTCCTCTACCAAAGTGTTAATTGAACACACGACATTAAGAACGATTAAAGGAGCCCTTGTCGACCTCACCTTAAAAGTGTCACTGTGATCTGTTAGTGATGCTCTGCTGCTCTTTCCTGTGCAAATGGTTCTAGCAGGTGAAACCTTTCAATGAACAAATGCCTCCCTCCCCTGAGTCCATTTTCACATGGGCCACTTTGAAATCAATCGACAGTAGGCTAGTGAGTTTCACAGCCCATGAGAGAAGCAAGAGTTGGGTAATTGCCATTATAAAATGAGTCTCATGACTTGTTATAGGATGTCACGGTCACAGTTGAAATCCGTTTTACAGAACTCTCTTATGGCGGCTCAGACGGATCATTTTACAAAGCTAGACACCAACCATGTGCAAGAATTGGAAAACACATTCAAAAGGGCAACTGGAGGACGAAGAGTAAGCTGCATCATGACTATAAAAAATAAGTTAAACTTCTAGAAGGTTATGGCCTACTTCTTCAGTACAGTTTATCCGGGGCTATAAACCATTCAGCTGAAAATATATTTAATTAAGTCCAACCCTGAAAACTGAGCAGCACAGTTCACGTGATAGTTCAGTTTGATCGTTTTGCCATATGATGCCATCTTTGGCCAGTCTGGACTCTGGAGTCAGTTTTTGTTCCCACTGGCTCAGTTGTCTACGCCTGAACACACTGACCAAATCTCTAGAAATCGCTCTGGCTCTGCGAGAGAAGCAGTGAAAATGTCTCTTTATTTTGTCAGCTGGAGGAGCTAGCGTCTCGTAGCTCTCATCAACTCCTGATTGCCAGTACTGATACACAAAGGAGGCTGCGGGCAAGTGAGACAAGGGGAAGTTTCCAATTACGCACATCCTGCTGATAGATAGCTATAGCTATCTTGGGTCTTGGACTTCATATGATACTTTCTCCCAATTGAATTAGTGTAATCGACAGTTTGAATCAATGAAAATATTTCTTGGTCCAATGCTAAAATGCTCTCTGGTTTCTATTTCAAAGTTTTCTTATGTCAGTAATTTCTTTGGATTTGTGAAACATGGAACTGCATTTTTCAAGTTTTTCTCGTCTTTTCAATTTCTTTGTCAGTTGACTGCGAGGGAGATTTAGGATTGTGAAGTACAAACCAGATTAGGTGCAGTGGCCTCAGTAGAGATGGTTTGCAGTTGCACTGTAGGAGAGGAGGCTCAGTTTCAAAAGGGGGCACTATTGTGCCATGGCAACAGTACGTTTTCTGTCTTTGATATGCATACTGTGGTGTGTCGTTTTTAGTCTCTGTGCTTTTATCCTGGATGCAGTTGATGTCAAGAAGCTTCTATTATGACATCAGCATTTTAAGAATATACATTTTTAATGTCCTCAGAGGGACTTATCCAGCAGTTGTTGTTGGAGGTTCTTTAGTCTTTGATTTGAGAGAATATTCAGGAGGCTAATATATAATATAAATAGTAATATGCCCGCTGCCAGTAAAACAGGCAATAATAGCAGAGGCATATGATATTATCAGAAACTACAAATTGGTAATTAATGTAATAAACAATGCAATTAATTGAAAAGTAATACAACATTGATTTAATTAACATCTGCCCAGAGCACTTAAATGAATAATATTTTCCATGATCATCCATCAACGCTCTTTAAAAAACAAAATCATGCCGATAAATCAATATTGGTCACGTGTTGTAGTTTAAGGATAAATACTACTTTCTTGGGATCCACCAATGTGATTCTTCTGAATGGACTAAAATCTGGTAGTTGTGTAAGTCAGAATGAGTCACTCGTAATGCATGCACAAGCTTTACATCACAGCTGATATCAAACATTCCAAACAGATTTCTGCTCCACCTCATTTAAAACAGCAGTCACACACAGCTCTAGAAATAACACGATGAACCACAGTCACATTGACAGTCTACGTCAACCTCAAGGAAGTTTATTCACCTGAGACCCCATATTCCTTCACTTACAATTTGGATCCAACAGACTCTATAGTATGTCTACAGTGCATTCGGAAAGTATTCAAACCCCTAGACTTTTACAAATTTTGTGACATTACAGCCTTTTTCTTAAATTGATTAAATTGTTTGTTTTCCTCACAATCTACACACAATACCCCCATAATGACAAAGCAAAAACAGTACTTTGTTGAAGCACCTTTGGCAGTGATTACAGCCTCGAGTCTTCTTGGGTATGACGCTACAAGCTTGGCACACCTGTATTTGGGGAGTTTCTCCCATTCTTCTCTGCAGATCCTCTCAAGCTCTGTCAGGTTGGATGTGGAGCATCGCTGCACAGCTATTTTCAGGTCTCTCCAGAGATGTTCGATCGGGTTCAAGTTCAGGCTCTGGATGTGCCACGTAAGGACATTCAGAGACTTGTCCCGAAGCCATTCCTGCGTTGTCTTGGCTGTGTGCTTAGGATCTCTCTGTACTTTGCTCCATTAATCTTTCCCTCAATCCTAACTAGTCTCCCAGTTCCTGCCTTTGAAAAACATCCCAACAGCATGACGCTGCCACCACCATGCTTTACTGTAGGGACGGTGCCAGGTTTCCTCCAGACGTGACTCTTGGCATTCAGGCCAAAAAGTTCAATCTTACTTTCATCAGACCAGAGAATTTTGTTTCTCATGGCCTGAGAGTCCTTTAGGTGCCTTTTGGACAACTCCAAGCGGGCTGTCATGTGCCTTTTACTGAGGAGTGGCTTCCGTCTGGCCACTCTACCATAAAGGCCTGATTGGTGGAGTGGAAGGGAACTGAGCGATCACCAATAGGACAAGGGGAAGGGAACTGAGCGATCACCTCTAGGAGAGGGAGAAGGGAACTGAGCGATCACCTCTAGGAGAGGGAGAAGGGAACCGAGTGATCACCTCTAGGACAAGGGGAAGGGAACTGAGCGATCACCTCTAGGAGAGGGAGAAGGGAACCGAGTGATCACCTCTAGGACAAGGGGAAGGGAACTGAGCGATCACCTCTAGGAGAGGGAGAAGGGAACTGAGCGATCGCTTCTAGGAAGGGATTCCGAAGTCAGAGGACAAGGTAGATGCAAGCCACCAGGGGTTGGAGAACATAATGAGCAGATCAAAGCATCTGACACAGCAGGGTAGCATGGTGTCAGAAGAACAGTGTAGCAGGGTGTCAGAAGAACAGTGTAGCAGGGTGTCAGAGGAACAGGGTAGCAGGGTGTCAGAGGAACAGGGTGGCAGGGTATCAGAGTGTCAAATGAACAGGGTAGCAGTGTAGTAGGGTGTCAGAGGAACAGGTCAGCAGGGTAGCAGGGTGTCAGAGGAACACTGTAGCAGGGTGTCAGAGGAACAGTGTAGCAGGATAGCATGGTAGAAGGGTGTCAGAGGAACAGTGTAGTAGAGTAGCAGGGTGTCCAATGAACAGTGTAGCATGGGTAGCACGGTAGCAGGGTGTCAGAGGAACAGTGTAGCAGGATAGCACGGTAGCAGGGTATCAGAGGAACAGTGTAGCAGGGTGTCAGATAAACAGTGTAGCAGGGTAGCACGGTAGCAGGGTGTCAGATAAACAGTGTAGCAGGGTAGCAAGGTAGCAGGGTGTCAGAGGAACAGTGTAGCAGGGTAGCATGGTAGCAGGGTGTCAAAGGAACAGTGTAGCAGGGTAGCACGATAGCAGAGTGTCAGAGGAACAGTGTAGCAGGGTAGCACGGTAGCAGGGTGTCAGAGGAACAGTATATCATGGTAGCAAGGTTGCAGGGTGTCAGAGAACAGTGTAGCAGGGTGTCAGAGGAACAGTGTAGCAGGGTGTCAGAGAAACAGTGTATCATGGTAGCAAGGTTGCAGAGTGTCAGAGAACAGTGTAGCAGGGTAGCATGGTAGCAGGGTGTCAGAGGAACAGTGTAGCAGGGTAGCATGGTAGCAGGGTGTCAGAGGAACAGTGTAGAAGGGTAGCAAGTTTGCAGGGTGTCAGAGGAACAGTGTAGCAGGGTAGCAAGTTTGCAGGGTGTCAGAGGAACAGTGTAGCAGGGTAGCAAGTTTGCAGGGTATCAGAGGAACAGTGTAGCAGCCAAAGAACCCTTTATGAACCCTTTTTTCTAAGAGTGTAACAGCGGCAGGTAGCATACAGTCTCCACAGCTTCTATCCACTGAGCCTGGGGGATTTGCCTGGCTACCCAGTGTAGCAGGGTGTCAGAGGAGCACGGTAGCAGTGTAGCATGGTAGCAGTGTAGCAGGGTGTCAGAGAAGCAGTGTAACAGGGTAGCAGTGTAGCAGGGTGTCAGAGGAGCAGTGTAGCAGTGTAGCAGTGTGTCAGAGGAGCAGTGTAGCAGTGTAGCAGTGTAGCAGGGTGTCAGAGGAGCAGTGTAACAGGGTGTCAAAGGAGCAGTACCTCTTAAATGTGAATGAGATGGACAGCTGCCACCGCGGGGGCGGGGGACATGGGAGGTCTTAATGACAAGTCAATCATGAAACCTACACATTTCAAATGACATGCTCCCTCCCCCTTTTACAGCCCCTCCTGCACTGATCGTTAGGGAAACTTCATCATTCAGGCTGGTTCTACTATATAAAGACTTGAAGAGAAGATTTACTCCACGCTTCTGGGTAGCCAACATTGGCATGCATGTACAGATCATCTTCTGAGAAGACCTATTGTATATTCAGAGCCAGTTATTATTAGTAGCTATTTCTTTGAAATATGAGCAAAACATATTTGCCCATGAAGCAAAACAGGCTTAGTTATTCAATATTATTTACAAATCTCACTGTAGAGACAGTTCTATTTTATTGTTCCCTGTGTTTCACTTGTTTCACACATCATTTCATCACATTGTATGTTTCCCCGGGGTATGGCAATGCTGACATATTTAATGTTTAATCGTGCTTGAAATGTTCATGTACCAAAGGCTTCTCTCAGTCATTCACTGAAATTTTTATTTTGTTTTGATTCGATTTTGATTTTAATTGCATGGAATGGGATTGAAAGGTGGCCATTTTAACGCCTATCTGTTCAATGTAAAAGAACATCCAAACAACTTATTTGTCTCCAACCTGATTCTTTACTTGTTTCAGACCTACACTCTTATGGAAAACAAAGGTGCTATCTAGAACCTAAAAGGGTTATATGGCTGTCACAATAGTAGAACCATTTGAAGAACCCTTCTTGGTTCCAGGTAGAACCCTTTTGGTTCCAAGTAGAACCGCTTTGGGTTCCATGTAGAACACTTTCCACAGAGGGAAAGAAGAACCCTTCAGGAACACTTTTTTCTAAGAGTGTTAACTTATTTTGTTTTCCTGTCCTTGTCACAGCAGCAGGTAGCGTACCGTCTCCACAACTTATATCCACTGAGCCTGCGGGATTTGCCTGGCTACCCAGACTCCTTGCTCTGGCCAAATGCCACACCACGCCCACGGACGTTAGTTTCTTCTCCACAAAGACTCTGGATCTGAGTACCTCCCTGACTTTTCAGTGAATGCGAACACATTCGGGGCGTCTGATTGCTCCAGAAACCGATGGGTTGTGCCACTGCCAGAACGCACGGATAAAGCGGCGGTTTGAAAACTCTGATTGGTTAGATACAATCCAATCGTTGATGACTTGTTTTGTACAACACCTCTTGTCACCACAAACGCCTTCAACGATGGAAGTCTCAGACTAAAGTATGTAGCGAAGACAGAGCATCGGAATCATTTAGTGTGAGTCCAGGCTACTGCGGGATAGGATTTTCCCAGACACTTGAAAAGTGCCTCTGTCCTTTTCTCAACATCTCTTGTTTTTTTTCTTCATTTAATCTAATTCATGTTCAACGACTTTCTTGCTGTGGAAATGTGAATGACAAACACGTTAGCCTAAAGGCGATATGAGTACATGTTCTTCTCAATTCAATGTCAGACAACGACAGACAGTAAAGAAATGACAGGGTAGCTACATCTTAACACCAGTGTTGTACTGTGCCTAGCTACATCTTAACACCAGTGTTGTACTGTGCCCATATCACAGTGTAGAGGGGTGCTGCAGGCCTCGGGATGCCTCTCGGTTTTTAACTCTGTTCATCTTCTAACTCTATCGCCCACTCTCTATGAGGAAGGAGTCTGATATGATTTAGCGTCATCACCCTGTGTATGTTTTACTGCCAACTTTAGCAGAAAAGCATATCAATCATTTAGGTTGCCAAATTGCACCCAGTAGAAATTTGTGCGGAAATGCATACACTATCTCAGTCAATGAAAGAGCAATTTCTTCAGTCTGTGAAAAATATTCAGTCCCATCCTCACCAGCTGCGCTGTAATCTCAGTTGAAAGCTACATTTAGAAAAGGGAGAGTGGCTTTCAAAAACTTATTTGACTTCACTAGATAAATAGAGTGTTTGCCCCTGAATGTTTTGACAAAGGAGTCGTCTTGACAGCCTGTGAGTGGTGAACTCCATTGAAGTATGTGTGACTCTTTGAGGCCATATTTTGAAATGCAATCATGTCCAACACCATGTCATTTTCCACTTGAGATCGCGTTTATTTACCCGTTTGTCTCTCATTTCCCCCCAATACTCTATTATTTGCAGTGTGAAAAGGATTTCATTGGTTAATGTTATTGGACTAGGAAAGTGAAGTGTGTAATGTACACTGTTGTCCCCAGTCATCTCTATGTTTGTTGTAAACATAGGCCTGCTTTGCATGGTGGAAACGGTGTTGAAAGACGATATTCAAAATGACTTTTCCCATTACACTACTAATGCGCAATCTCTTTTCCTAGAGAGACAATATCAGTTATCAGTCTCTTCCTAACAGTTGGGTTATTCCCCCAGGCCATGTAGCAATGGCTCAGGATGTTATCCACAATAACATGTTGCTGTGCCACTTGGCGGGAAATACATGCATGTGACTCAACAACTCATTGCCGTGGAAATGGAGAAAAGCTAAGCCAATGGCGATGAGACAGCGCAGGCTGCCAGTGTTCGCATCTGCCCAGTCCTCTGCCCTGGGATGCTTACATAACTTAACACTTTTAACTCCTCTGTTTATAGAGCTAGAGATACTCTGAGCCAATGCAGATTTTAAGGCGCTCGCTCAAGGGTGTAAAATCGGCATCGCCTCAAAACATGATTTGTAACTTCCTCCTGGCCATAACAACAACTCAAAGTCGCCACCCAAGAAAACATTATTTTCCAGAGAATATACACTGATATTTAGAACATTTGCAATAAAGGGACTGGATTTGTTGTATAAACTGATGGAACAAGCTTTAAATATAGTTTATTCAGAATTCCATATGTAACACACATTGAGGGGGAAATTGTGAGTTGAAAATAATTCACTTGAAATCCAGTTAATTTGTTCCCTGGCCAAAATTAAGCTGGCAGCTTTCATAAATTACCATTTTATTAAGATTCAGAAGCAAAACATTTAAATATTCACGTGTTGTCTGGCACTCTAGACTCATCTCTGATTAGATTTTAATTACATGACTTTGTCTTAAACAAACGAGGGGCGGCAGCATAAAGGCCTATTTGTCTTAGCTGGTAATGAGTGCACCTGAAAGGTAGCTCTGCTGAAAGGAGCGTATCCTTCATGAGCAGGAACAGAAAACCCCCTCTGGCTCCTCTCTGCTTCCTGTTGTTTACCTTCCACGGAATGTAATGAAACCCAGGCTCTCCAAAACCCAGACCCAGAAGACAACATTTCACACTTAGTCACCGAGTGTCAGAACCTATCCTCCCTCTCTCACCTCACCTCCTCTCTCCTCCCAGTTTTCTGTCCCTGTTTCACAGTTCTATTCAACAGCTCATATTCAACAGCTCTATTCAGCAGCTCATATTCAGCAGCTCATATTCAACAGCTCTATTCAACAGCTCTATTCAACAGCTCATATTCAACAGCTCTATTCCACAGCTCTATTCAACAGCTCTATTCAACAGCTCATATTCAACAGCTCATATTCAACAGCTCTATTCAACAGCTCATATTCAACAGCTCATATTCAACAGCTCTATTCAACAGCTCATATTCAACAGCTCTATTCAACAGCTCTATTCAACAGCTCTATTCAACAGCTCTATTCAACAGCTCTATTCAACAGCTCATATTCAACAGCTCATATTCAACAGCTCTATTCAACAGCTCTATTCAACAGCTCTATTCAACAGCTCATATTCAACAGCTCATATTCAACAGCTCTATTCAACAGCTCTATTCAACAGCTCATATTCAACAGCTCTATTCAACAGCTCTATTCAACAGCTCATATTCAACAGCTCTATTCAACAGCTCTATCAAACAGCTCATATTCAACACCTCGCTCAGATGGAGTGATCGAGGTCAATTGTTATTCTTTTGTTGTGAGTTCTTGGCGTGTTCGTTTTTGTAACTGTGTGCGTGTGTATTTCTATAATTTCTTTAATTTAACATTTATTTATCCAGGTGAGTCAAATAAGAACAGAATCCGTATTTAAAATGGCGGCCTGGCTAACACGTGCACCTATGTGTGCACAGTGCACGTGTGCATGTCTGTAGATGTATGAGGGGCTACTCTATGCAATCTCATCATTATGCGATTGGATGCAGAACCTTTGCTTTCCCGCCTTGGCACGCTTGACACCAGCTTTAATGTGTAAATGGTTTTACAAGGCCGAAGAACACCTCCCCTGCTTTGATACATTTGTTCTCTTCCAGGGGAGAGACACCATGATAACAAGTACTAGGTGACTGAGGAATGATGATTTTCCCCCAGTCTATGAGGCTTCCATCTGCCATGTTCCGCTACTCCTATAACATGTCCCATAATCCCATTCCAGAGGTGCTGTAGAGGAAAGCATGGTGTTTATAAATTGTAAAACATGCAAATTGAACCATGTCCTATGAGTGTAGGTTCTTCTGTCATCTCTTGAGTCATGCGTTCGCATTGCGTTCAAACTGACTCCATAGCAACACATGCATATCAAATCAATTTTTTTGTCACATTTGCCAAATACAACAGACCTTACAGTGAAATGCTTACTTAAAAGCCCTTAATCAACAATGATTTAAGAAGTTTTAAGAAAAAAAAGTGTTAAGTAAAAAATAGATAAGTAATTAAAAAAAATAAAAGTAACAAATAATTAAACAGCAGCAGTAAAATAACAGTAGTGCGGCTATATACAGGGGGTACCGGTACAGAATCAATGTGCAGGGGCACCGATTAGTCGAGGTAATATGTACATGGCACTTCCTTATATTAACATATTGTGGTAAACCTTGGGGTGTTGGGTTGAGCGTGCAGAGATTGACACAGAGACAGAGAGGCTTTAGTCTGCAAAAACAACTTTACTAAGACAGAAAATAAACATAACAAAGAAAATCACTTAGGTTTGACTCAGTCCTTCTTCTCTACTGTCGCTTGGTGTCGGTCTCTCCTCGTTCTCTCCCGCGGTGCTCATTTTATTTGGCCTCCACGGCTGGTTGGCACTTTCCTCTAATTACCTCCACTTAGAGCTGTCTGTGTCGGGGTGCCCAGCTCCCATATTCCCAGCAGAGGGAGCCAATGTTGCCTCACGTACCTCCCCTCTATTACCATCCCCCGGGGTAGACCGCCTGGGATACCCGCTCTGACTGGGAGGGAGGCATGCTCAGGGCTAGGTTTGCATCCCTCCTGGATAGGGCGTCCGCATTGCCGTGCTGGGCCCCCGACCTGTGGATGACAGAGAAAGAGAATCATTGTAAGGACAGGAACCAACAGGTGACAAGGTCATTCGTGTCCTTACCTCTTGCCATCCAAACAAGGGGGGCATGGTCAGTGATCAGGGTGAACTTCCTCCCGATGAGGTAATACTTGAGGGTGTCCAGTGCCCACTCCACGGCGAGGCACACCTTCTCGACAATCGAATATTTTTTCTCCCTCGGGAGGAGTTTCCTGCTGACATACATGATGGGGTGCTCCTCGCCATCCTGCTCTTGGGACAAAACGGCCCCTACCCCTGTGTCAGACGCGTCTGTCTGGACCAGGAGTTTTTTAGAGAAGTCCGGGGTGACGAGTACCGGGTGCGAACATAGCGCATCCTTCAGGGCCTGGAACGCCACCTCTGTGTCCTCCTACCATCGCACCGTCTGGGGTAGCCGTGCCTTTGTTAAGTCTGTGAGGGGAGAAGCTATTGCGGCAAAGTTAGGTACAAATCTACTGTAGTACCCTGCTAACCCCAGGAATGACTTCACCTGCCTCTTGGTTTGGGGGACCGGCCATCCCCTAATGGCATCGATTTTTTTTCTTGGGGTTTCACATTTTCCCTCCCGATCTGATAGCCCAGGTACTCCACCTCGGCGTAGCCCAGCTGGCACTTGTGGGGGTTCGCGGTCAGACCTACATCCCTTAGCGCATCCACCACTGCCTGTAACCTACAAAGATGTGACTCCCAACTGTCACTGTGCACAATGATGTCATCCAGATAAGCAGCGGCGTACTCACTGTGCGGCTGCAGGACGCGGTCCACTTCCCTCTAATTACCTCCACTTAGAGCTGTCCATGTCGGGGTGCCCAGCTCCCGTATTCCCAGCAGAAGGAGCCAACGTCGCCTCACGTACCTCCCCTCTATTACCATCCCCCGGGGTATACCTCCTGGGATACCACAATATGTATACTGTACATGCAATATAAACTCAGCAAAAAAAGAAACGTCCCTTTTTCAGTACCCTGTCTTTCAAAGATAATTCATAAAAATCCAAATAACTTCACAGATCTTCATTGTAAAGGGTTTAAACACGGTTCCCCATGCTTGTTCAATGAACCATAAACAATTAATGAACATGCACCTGTGGAACGGTCGTTAAGACACTAACAGCTTACAGATGGTGGGCAATTAAGGTCACAATTATGAAAACTTAGGACACTAAAGAGGCCTTTCTACTGACTCTGAAAAACACCAAAAGAAAGATGCCCAGGGTCCCTGCTCATCTGTGTGAACGTGCCTTAGGCATGCTGCAAGGAGGCATGAGGACTGCAGATGTGGCCAGGGCAATAAATTACAATGTCTGTACTGTGAGGCGGCTAAGACAGCGCTACAGGGCGACAGGACGGATAACTGATCGTCCTCGCAGTGGCAGGCCACGTGTAACAACACCTGCACAGGATCGGTACATCCGAACATCACACCTGCGGGACAGGTACAGGATGGCAACAACAACTGCCTGAGTTACACCAGGAATGCACAATCTCTCTATCAGTGCTCAGACTGTCCGCAATAGGCTGAGAGAGGCTGGACTGAGGGCTTGTAGGCCTGTTGTAAGGCAGGTCCTCAAAAGACATCACCGGCAACAACGTCGCCTATGGGCACAAACCCACCGTAGCTGGACTAGACAGGGCTGGCAAAAAGTGCTCTTCACTGACGAGTCGCGGATTTGTCTCACCAGGGGTGATTGTCGGATTCGTGTTTATCGTCGAAGGAATGAGCGTTACACCGAGGCCTGTACTCTGGAGCGGGATCGATTTGGAGGTGGAGGGTCCGTCATGGTCTGGGGCAGTGTGTCACAGCATCATCGGACTGAGCTTGTTGTCATTGCAGGCAATCTCAGCGTTGTGCGTTACAGGGAAGACATCCTCCTCCCTCATGTGGTACCCTTCCTGCAGGATCATCCTGACATGACCCTCCAGCATGACAATGCCACCAGCCATACTGCTCGTTCTGTGTGTGATTTCCTGCCATACAGGAATGTCAGTGTTCTGCCATGGCCAGCGAAGAGCCCGGATCTCAATCCCATTAAGCACATCTGGGACCTGTTGGATCGGAGGGTGAGCGCTAGGGCCATTCCCCCCAGAAATGTCCGGGAACTTGCAGATGCCTTGGTGGAAGAGTGGGGTAACATCTCACAGCAAGAACTGGCAAATCTGGTGCAGTCCACGAGGAGGAGATGCACTGCAGTACTTAATGCAGCTGGTGGCCAAACCAGATACTGACTGTTACTTTTGATTTTGACCCCCCCTTTGTTCAGGGACACATTATTCCATTTCTGTTAGTCACATGTCTGTGGAACTTGTTCAGTTTATGTCTCAGTTGTTGAATCTTGTTATGTTCATACAAATATTTACACATGTTAAGTTTGCTGAAAAGAAACTCAGTTGACAGAGAGAGGACGTTTCTGTTTTTGCTGAGTTTATATGAAATGGCATGGCAAACATCCGATGCAGTGATATTATTCCACATGCAGGTGTCCCAAATGGGCACAGACGTCAGTTCAAAGTCTAGTTTGGATTTACATTTTTGTTGAGTTGTCAACTAATGTGAATTCATCGTGAAATCAACAAAACATTTCACCATGTCAATGGATTTAGGTTAAAAGGGGGGTGAAAAAAAGATGAAATTTCATTACGTTGATGATCTTTTTCAAATCCAATCGTTGATTAAACATCATCGCATTGACATTTTTGGTTGAAATGATGTGGAAACAACGTTGATTCAACTAGTTTTTGCCCAGTGGGTAGCTAGGTTATGCTAAAAATGTAGAATATCTCATGTTTTTCTCCAGCATCAGATGTGTTGAGTCATTATTCTTCTTATGAGGGAGCATCTCACACACCATCTCCCTATATGCCTGTGGGAAGGACAGTGTAATGATCCCCGATAATGATCTCTGTAAAATCAGGAAGCTGGGTTTTGCCCATGTAAGCAGCATGTGGTCCCTTATTGACCTGTCTAAGCTGGAGGACCGGCCTTACTAATTCATTTTGGCTAATAGCCCCAGAGTTGGGCTCCTACCTCCCTCCCTCCCTCCATCCTCCCCTCCTCTTTCCTTTACCACTGTTCCATCCGCCAATTAGAGCCCAGTGATGAATGTTAATGAGGCGAGGTGTTTGAAAAGGGACTCTCAGACATGGCCAATTGGCCGTGGGCCCTGAGGTCCGACATTACAGGACTCATAAGGTCTGCAGGCTTTATCCTATCCGCTTTCTGAGAGTCCTATGGTTCTGTCCTCTTTATTACCCAGTTTTCATTTTTATAGATAACTATTAGATTCACTGAGGGTGATTCAAATGATTCTCAAAGGATTTTGAAAAGCTATGTAGGTGACCTTGTGTTGATGTTGATTGTGAGACCTCGATTGTCTATTTAATCAATAAGGCCCGGGGTGTGTGGTATATGGCCAATATACCACGGCTAAGGGCTGTTCTTAAGCACGACGCAAAGCGGAGTGTCTATTGGCAATATACCACAAACACCGGAGGTGCCTTATTGCTATTATAAACTGGTTACCAACATAAGTAGAGCATTAAAAATACATGTTTTGTCATACCCGTGGTATATGGTCTGATATTCCACAGCTGTCAGCCAATCAGCATTCAGGGCTCGGACCATCCAGTTTACAATCTACTGTAAATGACGGTTACTTCTGGTTCATGTGTATATTATGACTCTCAACCTCTAGTGGTGAGGGGTGGAAACTGCAGTGCTATATTACCCCAAGGCAGAAAAGTTGATTTTGACCCAATCAGCATGGTAGCTAGCTGTCCATTCCCACCTCAAGGCTAACAACTTAATGGTACTCAGCAGGGACAACACCTGGAGCGAAACCCACTGCTGTTGTTGCTGTCAACATACCAATGTTTTCACTTCCAAAGCAATTAACCTTGTGAAGAATATATGCTACCTGCTGAGCTTTTCATTCTGAGGTCAGTTGCTTAACGATATTTTTCAGTGAGTTCTTCATTGGTATCCGACTGTATTTGAGCACCATCTCCTCTATGAAAGAATGTACAGAAAATGAGTTCAGTATGAGCACAATAAATGTCAATGACCCACTGTAATATATTAATGAACCATATTCAGATGTATTAATAATATTCCACTCGTATTAACATCGTAATCATGTCAATTAGTCACCAGGTACCAACCTTCAAACACTCTCGGTGCACTGTAACGTCAACAGACAACGGTACCGTTCTTTTGTCAGTAGCCTGTTTGCTGTGTAACATGATCCATTGGGAGAGAGAAGACAGAAATAGCTGCTATACAGGATTATCTCATTAACAAGGACAATATTGTGCCATTAATATAATTTCAAGTCCTCACAGCTCCCTATTCCCCAACTGAAAGCTGTTGCTGAAATGGGCCCTGGTTGTGAAATAACCGTACCAGACAAATTAGGATAAATAAGCGCTTTCTTCTGATAATTGTGCCTTCAGGGGATTGATGGTTTGTGGATAATTGCCCCTCTGAAACACCCTGAGTCTGTGTGGGGCTGAATCAGGGCCTGAGTCAGCACTCAGACACTCAAGGCTGTGGGAGTCACTTCTACTGTTCTGGTTCCAGAAGTACAGTACATCTTAATTCCTTATTCTAAAGTTCTATACATTATGCAGTTATTGTTTGACTGGCTCTTTATACATCCAATTACATATTACCCCAATTCTGTGCACCGTCTTGCCATACAGCCTACTTGGAAATGTCATCAAACTGTGCAGGGCCAGTCGTCAATTAAATATATCTGACTTTGACACTATGAAAAACTTTAGTTGTCTAGGCCTAAAGAGGCTTAAAGAGAATCACCTTTGTGTCATGTTTACTCATGAAAAATGTATATTTTGAATGGGCTTGAGAGCAGAAGTTTTTACATTGCCTACACACCTCACATGGCAAGGTAATATTTCATTCAGCATGCAGAGTAAATCATGTACAAGAAAGGACTCCCCATCCTGCATAATTCTTACATGTAGTACATCATTTACATCCTATGGTTTTGAATGAAAATAATGATTTCACATGCCTTTGAACTTCTTATGATAACTCCTCATGCTTTGACTCCTTTACCTTTAATGCCGGGGCACAAGGTACGGCTACACAAAAGGCTTGAGTAATAAGGCCATTGCCTCTAAGAGGACAAATTGTAGTCCTTTGTAGCGAATGTGATCCATTGTAATGAAACGAAGGCGAGTGAAACCGACACTGGTCACAGAGCCTTGAATCCAGAGCAGTAATGAAGACATCCTTTCACATACAACAATGTGGCATCTCATTGCCTTTGAAGGTGGCCTGGGGAAGTAGATGTCATTTCAGAATAATTTCCTATCCAATATGTCCCTGGTATAGATAGAAAAAAAGCCATGTAAGCAGTTTACAAAATGTTCTCTCTCTACCTCCCCCTCTCAATGAGTGAACACTGGGTTCAATGGTGCGTCGCCAGACTGCAGAATGCTTTATTATTTTGGCTGAGGCTCAAAAGACTATGACAATGGATACAGGGTGGTGAGAGGGTTAGGGTTAGACTATGAAGATGGATACGGGGGGGGGGGGGGGGGGGGGGTTAGGGTTGGACTATGAAGATGGATATGGGGGGGGGGTGAGGGTTAGGGTTGGACTATGAAGATGGATACGGGGGGGGGGGGGGGGTGAGGGTTAGGGTTGGACTATGAAGATGGATACAGGGGGGGTGAGGGGGTTAGGGTTAGACTATGAAGATGGATACGGGGGGGGGGTGAGGGTTAGGGTTGGACTATGAAGATGGATACAGGGGGGGGTGAGAGGGTTAGGGTTAGACTATGAAGATGGATACGGGGGGGGGGGGGTGAGGGTTAGGGTTGGATTATGAAGATGGATACGGGGGGGGGGTGAGGGTTAGGGTTGGACTATGAAGATGGATACAGGGGGGGTGAGGGGGTTAGGGTTAGACTATGAAGATGGATACGGGGGGGTGAGAGGGTTAGGGTTGGACTACGAAGATGGATACGGGGGGGTGAGAGGGTTAGGGTTGGACTATGAAGATGGATACGGGGGGGTGAGAGGGTTAGGGTTGGACTACGAAGATGGATACGGGGGGGTGAGAGGGTTAGGGTTGGACTATGAAGATGGATACAGGGGGGGGTGAGAGGGTTAGGGTTAGACTATGAAGATGGATACAGGGGGGGGTGAGAGGGTTAGGGTTAGACTATGAAGATGGATACAGGGCGGTGAGAGGGTTAGGGTTAGACTATGAAGATGGATACAGGGGGGTGAGAGGGTTAGGGTTAGACTATGGAGATGGATACAGGGGGGTGAGAGGGTTAGGGTTGGACTATGAAGATGGATACAGGGGGGTGAGAGGGTTAGGGTTAGACTATGAAGATGGATACAGGGGGGTGAGAGGGTTAGGGTTAGACTATGAAGATGGATACAGGGGGGTGAGAGGGTTAGGGTTGGACTATGAAGATGGATACAGGGGGGTGAGAGGGTTAGGGTTAGACTATGAAGATGGATACAGGGGGGTGAGAGGGTTAGGGTTAGACTATGGAGATGGATACAGGGGGGTGAGAGGGTTAGGGTTGGACTATGAAGATGGATACAGGGGGGTGAGAGGGTTAGGGTTAGACTATGAAGATGGATACAGGGGGGTGAGAGGGTTAGGGTTGGACTATGAAGATGGATACGGGGGGGGGGTGAGGGTTAGGGTTGGACTATGAAGATGGATATGGGGGGGTGAGGGTTAGGGTTGGACTATGAAGATGGATACGGGGGGGGGGGGGAGAGGGTTAGGGTTGGACTATGAAGATGGATACAGGGGGGTGAGGGGGTTAGGGTTAGACTATGAAGATGGATACGGGGGGGGGGGGGGTGAGGGTTAGGGTTGGACTATGAAGATGGATACAGGGGGGGTGAGAGGGTTAGGGTTAGACTATGAAGATGGATACGGGGGGGGGTTAGGGTTGGATTATGAAGATGGATACGGGGGGGGGGGGGTGAGGGTTAGGGTTGGACTATGAAGATGGATACGGGGGGGGGGGGGGGTGAGGGTTAGGGTTGGACTATGAAGATGGATACAGGGGGGGTGAGGGGGTTAGGGTTGGACTACGAAGATGGATACGGGGGGGTGAGAGGGTTAGGGTTGGACTATGAAGATGATACAGGGGGGTGAGAGGGTTAGGGTTAGACTATGAAGATGGATACAGGGGGGTGAGAGGGTTAGGGTTAGACTATGAAGATGGAGACAGGGGGGTGAGAGGGTTAGGGTTAGACTATGAAGATGGATACAGGGGGGTGAGAGGGTTAGGGTTGGACTATGAAGATGGATACAGGGGGGTGAGAGGGTTAGGGTTGGACTATGAAGATGGATACAGGGGGGTGAGAGGGTTAGGGTTAGACTATGAAGATGGATACAGGGGGGTGAGAGGGTTAGGGTTAGACTATGAAGATGGATAAAGGGGGGTGAGAGGGTTAGGGTTAGACTATGAAGATGGATACAGGGGGGTGAGAGGGTTAGGGTTAGACTATGAAGATGGATACAGGGGGGTGAGAGGGTTAGGGTTAGACTATGAAGATGGATACAGGGGGTGAGAGGGTTAGGGTTAGACTATGAAGATGGATACAGGGTGGTGAGAGGGTTAGGGTTGGACTATGAAGATGGATACAGGAGGGTGAGAGGGTTAGGGTTAGACTATGAAGATGGATACAGGGGGGTGAGAGGGTTAGGGTTGGACTATGAAGATGGATACAGGGGGGTGAGAGGGTTAGGGTTAGACTAGGAAGATGGATACAGGGGGGTGAGAGGGTTAGGGTTAGACTATGAAGATGGATACAGGGGGGTGAGAGGGTTAGGGTTAGACTATGAAGATGGATACAGGGGGGTGAGAGGGTTAGGGTTAGACTATGGAGATGGATACAGGGGGGTGAGAGGGTTAGGGTTAGACTAGGAAGATGGATACAGGGGGGTGAGAGGGTTAGGGTTAGACTATGAAGATGGATACAGGGGGGTGAGAGGGTTAGGGTTAGACTATGAAGATGGATACAGGGGGGTGAGAGGGTTAGGGTTAGACTAGGAAGATGGATACAGGGGGGTGAGAGGGTTAGGGTTAGACTAGGAAGATGGATACAGGGGGGTGAGAGGGTTAGGGTTAGACTATGAAGATGGATACAGGGGGGTGAGAGGGTTAGGGTTGGACTATGAAGATGGATACAGGGGGGTGAGAGGGTTAGGGTTAGACTATGAAGATGGATACGGGGGGGGGGGGGTGAGGGTTAGGGTTGGACTATGAAGATGGATACAGGGGGGGTGAGAGGGTTAGGGTTAGACTATGAAGATGGATACGGGGGGGGGGTTAGGGTTGGATTATGAAGATGGATACGGGGGGGGGGGGGGGGGGTGAGGGTTAGGGTTGGACTATGAAGATGGATACGGGGGGGGGGGGGTGAGGGTTAGGGTTGGACTATGAAGATGGATACAGGGGGGGTGAGGGGGTTAGGGTTGGACTATGAAGATGGATACAGGGGGGTGAGAGGGTTAGGGTTAGACTATGAAGATGGATACAGGGGGGTGAGAGGGTTAGGGTTAGACTATGAAGATGGATACAGGGGGGTGAGAGGGTTAGGGTTGGACTATGAAGATGGATACAGGGGGGTGAGAGGGTTAGGGTTGGACTATGAAGATGGATACAGGGGGGTGAGAGGGTTAGGGTTGGACTATGAAGATGGATACAGGGGGGTGAGAGGGTTAGGGTTGGACTATGAAGATGGATACAGGGGGGTGAGAGGGTTAGGGTTGGACTATGAAGACGGATACAGGGGGGTGAGAGGGTTAGGGTTAGACTATGAAGATGGATACAGGGGGGTGAGAGGGTTAGGGTTGGACTATGAAGATGGATACAGGGGGGTGAGAGGGTTAGGGTTGGACTATGAAGATGGATACAGGGGGGTGAGAGGGTTAGGGTTAGACTATGAAGATGGATACAGGGGGGTGAGAGGGTTAGGGTTAGACTATGAAGATGGATACAGGGGGGTGAGAGGGTTAGGGTTAGACTATGAAGATGGATACAGGGGGGTGAGAGGGTTAGGGTTAGACTATGAAGATGGATACAGGGGGGTGAGAGGGTTAGGGTTAGACTATGAAGATGGATACAGGGGGGTGAGAGGGTTAGGGTTAGACTATGAAGATGGATACAGGGGGTGAGAGGGTTAGGGTTAGACTATGAAGATGGATACAGGGTGGTGAGAGGGTTAGGGTTGGACTATGAAGATGGATACAGGAGGGTGAGAGGGTTAGGGTTAGACTATGAAGATGGATACAGGGGGGTGAGAGGGTTAGGGTTGGACTATGAAGATGGATACAGGGGGGTGAGAGGGTTAGGGTTAGACTAGGAAGATGGATACAGGGGGGTGAGAGGGTTAGGGTTAGACTATGAAGATGGATACAGGGGGGTGAGAGGGTTAGGGTTAGACTATGAAGATGGATACAGGGGGGTGAGAGGGTTAGGGTTAGACTATGGAGATGGATACAGGGGGGTGAGAGGGTTAGGGTTAGACTAGGAAGATGGATACAGGGGGGTGAGAGGGTTAGGGTTAGACTATGAAGATGGATACAGGGGGGTGAGAGGGTTAGGGTTAGACTATGAAGATGGATACAGGGGGGTGAGAGGGTTAGGGTTAGACTATGAAGATGGATACAGGGGGGTGAGAGGGTTAGGGTTAGACTAGGAAGATGGATACAGGGGGGTGAGAGGGTTAGGGTTAGACTAGGAAGATGGATACAGGGGGGTGAGAGGGTTAGGGTTAGACTATGAAGATGGATACAGGGGGGTGAGAGGGTTAGGGTTAGACTATGAAGATGGATACAGGGGGGTGAGAGGGTTAGGGTTAGACTATGGAGATGGATACAGGGGGGGTGAGAGGGTTAGGGTTAGACTATGAAGATGGAAACAGAGGGCATCCTCTTCACATTGAAATAACTAACAGTGGCTGTTTATCAATGAAGGTTGATAACTTCCAGTTAAGAGGATATTTATTTATGTGACTAGGCTTTACATAGTTTGATTCACGGACCGTAAGAGCACTTTGCAAGATGAAGTACAGTAATAACGAAGCACAGCACTGTAGGTTTCAAAGCACATTTTGGATGGGTACTTTGATTGATTTACAGGTAGTGAGAGACAATACTTAATACCAATGACTAGATCAGACCTTTGTCATATATTTCTAAATACTTGAGCTTTACTTGATTTAGTTTGCCTAATACAATGGGACCGAAAGACTAGTCTCAAAGATGCAATTGTGATAGAATTAAAATTGCCTTAATAACAACAAAATAATAATACAGAATCACAATGTGTACCAGTAAGTAATATGATGTTCATTAATCTAAGCATTGATTATACACTTTCTGTATGCTCTATTGATGCCTGATCTGAGTTTGATTGGTTATACTTAGGAATTGCTATAGGTGTGTATGGGGCTTCCCAGCTTACTCATTACAAGTGATTTCTCCTGTGTGATTTATTTATATATTTCCCCCTTTCAGGTATGAATGCGATTTAAAAGGTTTTTGTTAATGTCAAATTGTTACAGATGTTACTGTGTGTTATTTAGTCAGCAGCAGTCGAAACAGTATATGTGTTATTGTATGGTTAGTCCACTTCGAAATTAGCCGTTTCGCTAGCTAGATTGCTAGAAGGCGGCTCACTTGCACGAGGTGACTTGGTGATCAGACCTCGCGCACAGCTCCTGTTATGTGTGGGTGAATGGGCACGATGGCAACCTTTCGGGAAATGTGAATGTTGTTCTAATCTAAAGCACTAAATACCAATTAATACAAGGTTATACATCTTTTTTGTTATTAGGATTAGTTTACATACTGATAAGAATTAATACATACAGTAGGTAATACATATAGGAACAGTATATACAAAGATAATTAATGGTGATAATAAATAGTGGGAAACGTGATGCATTTAAAAAGGTTAGAAGGTTTGTCATTGCATTTCATAGTGTTAATTCAAAGAGGGATAATAAAGGATTCTATGAGCCATTGTAATGTATTGTAGTGACCTGGCTAAATGAACACATTTCCAGACAGAGGATTGCTTTTACGAATTCCTGGTTTATTAACCAAACTCAACACAGGCTACTGTTTGGCCGTAGCCCACACCAAATAAACCAAGGAAAACAGTATCAAACAACGGTGACCCATCTCTTGTTAAAACTTCTTTGGGGTAGGGGGCAGTATTTTCACGTCCGGATGAAAAGCGTGCCCAGAGAAAACTGCCTGCTACTCAGGCCCAGATGCTAGGATATGCATTTGGATAGATTTGGATAGAAAACACTCTGCAGTTTCTAAAACTGTTTGAATGATGTCTGTGAGTATAACAGAACTCATATGGCAGGCAAAAACATGAGAAAAAATCCAACCAGGAAGTGGGAAATCTGAGGTTTTTAGTTTTTCAACTCTTTGCTTATCCAAGATACAGTGGACATGGGGTCATGTTTCACTTCCTAAGGCTTCCACTAGATGTCAACAGTCTTTAGAACCTTGTTTGATGCTTCTACTGTGAAGTGGGTGCGAATGAGAGGGGATTGAGTAAGGTCTCTCCCAGAGAGCCACGAGCTGACCATGCGCGTTCATGTGAGAGTTAGCTTGAGTTCCATCGCATTTCTGAAGACTAAGGAATTCTCTGGTTGGAACATTATTGAAGATTTATGTTAAAAACACCCTAAAGATTGATTCTATACTTCGTTTGACATGTTTCTACGGACTGTAATATGACTTTTCGTCTGAACTTTTGCCTGGACCTTCCCGCGCGTCGTGAGTTTAGATTGTGTACTGAAAGCGCGAACAACAAGGAGGAATTTGGACATAAATGATGGACATTATCGAACAAAACAAACATTTATTGTGGAACTGGGAGTGCATTCTGATGAAGATCATCAAAGGTAAGTGAATATTTATAATGCTATTTCTGACTTCTGTTGACTCCAACATGGCGGATATCTCTTTGGGTTGATTTGTCGTCTGAGCGCCGTACTCAGATTATTGCATGGTTTGCTTTTTCCGTAAAGTTTTTTTGAAATCTGACACAGTGGTTGCATTAAGGAGAAGTGGATCTAAAATTCCACGTATAACACTTGTATTTTCATCAACATTTATGATGACTGTTTCTGTAAATTGACGTGGCTCTCTGCAAAATCACCGGATGTTTTGGAACTACTGAACATAACGCGCCAATGTAAACTCAGATTTTTGGATATAAATATGAACTTTACCGAAGAAAACATACATGTATTGTGTAACATGAAGTCCTATGAGTGTCATCTGATGAAGATCATCAAAGGTTAATGATTCATTTCATCTATATTTCTGCTTTTTGTGACTCCTCTCTTTGGCTGGAAAAATGACTGTGTTTTTCTGTGACTTGGCTCTGACCTAACATAATCGTTTGGTTTGCTTTCGTCATAAAGCCTTTTTGAAATTGGATACTGTGGCTGGATTTACAACAAGTGTATCTTTAAAATGGTGTAAAATACATGTATGTTTGAGGAATTTTAATTATGTGATTTCTGTTGTTTTGAATTTGGCGCCCTGCAGTTTCACTGGCTGTTGACGAGGTGAGACGCTACCGTCCCACATACCCTAGAGAGGTTAAGACCAGACGTAAAGAGGGAGAACAATGGCTAACTATGGTCTTAAACTTGCGGTGCTCCACCCCCCTTCCAATCCCCCCACCGCTCCACCAACCACAAGGATGCCTTCCACAGGTACATTCTAGGCATTCCCGTGGTTGGCAGATAGCAGTTTGACTGGCATGTCGGACCCCGCAAACGCTGGGTACTGGTAAGTACAACACAACAAAGGAACAGCATAACTCATAATACACAGCTGTCTTTGTGGGTCGCTGCAGTATAAATGAGACAATACTGGTTTATTGAACAATTGTAACAGCTATGTGATTTGAGAGAATATATTTTGTGCATTTGTGAAACATTATATTTTATAGTTAGGTAAATGGTTGATGGTTTTATATGAAAAATACTCATTACAAGTGACATGAAGCTGAAGCTACATCTCTGTGTGATTTATTTATTTATATATTTCCCCCTTTCAGGGGTTTAACAATCCCCAAACAAAACCAAAAAATTATAATCAAACACATCCTCCTCTGTTGATCCTCAAGTCAGTCATTCCCCACCCCTCTGGCAGAGTGCTAATCTCCATGTCTAAGAATACCTTCAGTAGTCCTGGCATACCATATAACAGAAGTGATGTACGGCCCGCCCCCTCCTGTGATGTCACAGAGGCAGCAGGGGAGAGAGGACAGCTCTCCAAAAAATGACCCCTCAATCTCTTGCAAGTGAAGTAATCACTTCTACAACTGGTAGGCAAAAAAATAAAAATAAATTAATTGATGATGCACACAAACTTCAAAAGAAAATGTTGATGGAAATTCAAAGCACAAAAAAACTTTGCATCAAATGTGGCTGTATGTACCTACTGTATGTGTACAAAGTAAAACTCAATACTCAAATTGTACATAATTGTTTAACTTATAAACCTATAACCAATTTAACCTATAAATTGACTACCAGTTAATTTAAAATGTAATATAAATTGTCATTTTCTATGGACATGGGCAATGTGCTCCTGAGTGGCGCAGCGGTCTAAGGCACTGCATCTCAATCCTAGAGGCGTCACTACAGACCCTGGTTCGATACGGTGCTGTTTCACAACCGGCCGTGATTGGGTGTCCCATAGGGTGGCGCACAATTGTCCCAGTGTGGTCTGGGTTAGGCGAGGGTAAAATAAGAATTTGTTCTTAACTTACCTGCCTAGTTAAATAAAGATTAAAAAAATATATATGTCCATAGAGATGTAGAATAATCATCAAAGTCACAATTTTAGATTTAAATCTTTTTATAGCAACTTCTGGCGCCAGTTGTCCAGTGCACAGCAGCCATTTCACACCAGAGTGCTTACCACACATCAGCTATTAAAATGGATTGAGTTGTAACTATTTACTTCTGATTCACAAACTATCTATAAACTAAAACATTCACAGTCTTATAACCACTAATAATTAACATCTTCCTGGTAACCCAAGACATGTCATTCCTTTGTAAACTATCTAAATTAGTATAGTACTCCCTTTGATGAGATCTCAATATTCTCCTGAGTTTTATATATCTGCTGCTTCAGTCTAGTGACGTTGTGCCACTCTTGCTTAATTCATTCTCTGAACAACAACAAGGCACATGAATCTGCTTGACCAGCTCTTTCTCCCCATGTCCCTTTTCATGCATAGTTAAGTTATAACGATTCGGTTCCCCCCCACTTAAGCTTTGTGAAATTTTATGTTGCACCTCGTTAAAAAGTCTTATTGAGTTTATATTATTCATAATTATCTGCTAACACTATCTGCTAACACTACATTCATATTAGATAACTAATTATCATTTTTGATACACAGCAATTTCCTGGGTGCTGCAGCAGTGAATTCTCAATATCATTCTCTTGACAGAGTAGCCCTTTGCAGATATGAATCTATGAGTAGCCTAATTACATTTTACATTTTAGTCAATTAGCAGACGCTCTTATCCAGAGCAACTTACAGTTAGTGCATTTATCTTAAGATAGCTATAGTGCTGTGAAAAATGGGTCCCAATATGACTGACGAAAACCAAACACTGCATTCCACAGTAAGAACTTCCTACCAACGCTGAAGCCCGGTGGTGGTAGTGTGATGGTTTGGGGATGCTTTGCTGCCTCAGGACCTGGACGACTTGCCTTAATAGAAGGAACCCTGAATTCTGCTCTATATCAGCAAATTCTACCGGAGAATGTCAAGCCATCTGTTTGTGAGGTGAAGCTGAAGTGCAGCTGGGTCATGCAGCAAGACAATGATCCAAAACACACAATCAAGTCTACATGAAAATGGTTAAAAAACTACAGGGAGAGTACATCAACATTGCCTTTGAACAAAGGCGCATAAACCCCTGGGTGATCAAGGTAAATCAATGTCAAATCCCAAACACAAGCTTTGGACAAAAGAGATTAGCTTGAACTTTGTCTACTTTGACTCACACACAAAGCAGTTATTACACATCAATAACTATTTTGCTGGTGGGGCAATGTTCTCATGAAAAATAGCTTAAATTCTCCCAGTTGAATCTTGACTTTGATATGACAATCCCCAGCACACCATGTCACCACACGGCGACACAAAGAACAAATCAAACGGCACACTAAGCCTTCATCACAAAGGAGAACACTGAAATGCATTTTCTTTTTTTCCCCTTATCTTGCTCACTCTTAGAGAAGGGGATGTTTTAGAGTTTCATGTTATTCTAAAATGAACTTCAAGAAAGCAATTTGTCTTTGGCAAGAGTTGCTGTGCGTCACCAAAGTCCAAGGGAGATTCAAAATACACCGTCTCAAAAGGCAAGGCTGGGGAGAGGGGAGCGTTCATCAATCTGTGTAGTTTGTGTAAATCCCAAAGATGAATACTTCTGGGACTTGTATTGGGGCTTCATAGCTAAATTAAATGTCCTTGCTTCACATGTTATGGTGCAGAACAACCCAGGGACTCTCATAAAAATACAGCTGCTTCTCTCTCTCTCTGTCTTATTGGCTCCGGTCCCTGCTTGCTGAGGAGTTTCAAGCTCTTGCCACACATTTTCAAAGTGTGAAATTAGTGGCGGCCTGAAAAGTGAACTGACAAGAAGTGTCCGACGGCCATGTCTGTTAGACCACACTGTGAGTTATTGACAGTGATTCTCTTTTCCCCGGAGAGGAGAGATCAATCGAGGCAAACGTCTGGGTCATAACTCTTGTCTGAGACCTGTCGAATCAATCTGACCTTATTGTGTCTCCACATGGGTGACTTCAGAGCTTGTTTTTATGGGGGCAAGGCCGGCCCTAGCCTTTTGGGGGCCCTAAGCGAGATTTGGTTGGGGGCCCACCGCCACCAAGTGGGCCTCCCTGTGCATTTTAAAGTACATTTCCTGCAGTTCTACACATTTAGCCATGGAGCGGAGAGAAAATGGTTAAATGTTATTACACATTTCATGCAATTTTACTCATTTTGCCTAGGAGCAGAGATACATTTGCACAGTTTTAAAGTGAATATCCTGCAATTCTACACACTTTGCCATGACATATGCCATGTTAATGATATCTGAGTGAGAGTGACTAGCAAAATTTATGGAGGCCCCATGGAGGTCAGGGCCCCTGGGTACGTCCTCTATGTGCCTGTTTGGTTTTCGGCCATGTTCAGATAACTGGCTCATTTACCAATCAAAAAATTGTTAGCTGACATGGTGACTGACAAAACTACAGGAAAACCGCTGATGCACAACCAAATTTCAAACTTGTACCTTGTGTATTCTACTATTCTAACTCTCAATTGTTAGTTGAGACCCCGACTGAGTTCATTAAAAAAGTATGTTTTTATTTTTATGCGTATCGGGCCCCTTAAGCAACTGCTTTTGTCACTTATGCCTGATGGGGGGATAAACCAGGCTGAAGTATCAGATTTTCCACCAATGCTTCTTCAATGCTTCTCATCACTACGCTCTATACTCCTCTGTTAACTGGTCATCTCTGTATACCAGTCACAAGACCCACTGGTTGATGCTTATTTATAAAACTCTCTTAGGTCTCACTCCCCCCTATCTGAGATACCTACTGTAGCCCTCATCCTCCACATACAACACCCGTTCTGCCAGTCACAATGTCACGTGTGCTCCCTCTCCGGCCTCTAGATCACCAGGCTGCTCGTTATGGCGCACACCTGTCACCATCGTTACGCGCACCTGAAATTTGTGGAGTGGTTGAAAAACTAGTTTTAATGACTCCAACATAAGTGTATGTAATCTTCCGACTTCACCTGTAAGTTCCAAATAAAGTTACAGGGGTGACCGTGCAGGGTTGACCGTAACAGGGTTGACCTTGTAACAAGGGGAATGGAAGCTTGTTGTGTGCAACAGGGTGTGGCAATTGGGTAACAGGGTTGACGTGTGCAACCCTCTCAGTTTCCACCACAAAACACAAGCAAATGGCAAAAACAATAGAACTAGCTCACCTGCTTTTACACTATGATTTGACTGTGTTCAATGTTTTTTGTTGTTGTTGAAATATTAAACAATTTGTAGTTTCACCACATTAAAAAAGGAGTTCAGTTCACTTAAAGTTCACTTATTTGACCTTAAAATTAGTTACATACGTAAATGAATCACTAATCACATGAAATAAATCATAATCTTCAGAAATGACTTTGTCAGAGCAACATAATAACTAGAGCTTTACAATGATGTTGAAACTTGGAGACATTTTGGGGTGAAGTGGGTTAAAATGTTCCTAAAAGTCACAGCGGGTGCATGGAGGGACATGTCAAAATGCTGAGTTTTGACACTTTAGCAAGTCTATTCATATAGAAAATCATTTTTATTGAATTCTCCATGTGGTCAATATTAAAGGGCACTTCATTTAATATAACATGCTTTTATTGATTTGGTGCACAATTTATACTATCAAAGGAATAGAAAAGGCACTCATTTTGTGGAAAACTTTGAAATAGTACATGTTTGACTTGGAATGCCTTTTATTTGCTTTTAGTTTAATTTACCTCGAAGGAAATAAATAAAATATTTGAGCTTCAAAATAATTTGTCAACATTAATATTTCACCAGTTAAGAAAACATTTGTGGTGAAGGGGACTTAGAATAAACTCCTCCCGCATGAGTCCGGTTATCCCGCAGAGCAAAAGAAACCAAGTAATATTTTATTTCTTACTGCTGCTGAGGCTAGCTGGGATCTTTCTGCTCTATTTGTCAATGTCAGTGGTCTCCTGTCAGTTAAGAATGGAACAAATAAATGAAATGGAGGGTCGGATGGAGAGCTCTCTGTTTGAAAGCATTTATTACTGTATGCAATACACTTACAGTGAAAGTCAATGGAATGGCCTATTGCAAAAAGTGCAAAAAGCAAACAGATGAAGTACAATTCTGGGATAAATCTACAGTTATGTAAGAGCTTTTGCTACAGTGCCTTCGGAAAGTATTCAGACCTCTTGACTTTTTCCACATTTTGTTACGTTACAGCCTTATTCTAAAATGTATTCAATCGTTTTTTCCCCTCGTCAACCTACAAACAATACCCCATAATAACAAAGCAAAAACAGGTTTTTAGAAATGTTTGCTAATATATAAAATAAAAAAATATGAAATACTACATTTACATAAGTATTCAGACCCTTTACTCAGTACTCTGTTGAAGCACCTTTAGCAGTGATCACAGCCTCAAGTCTTCTTGGGTATGACGTATGACGCTACAAGCTTGGCACACCTGTATTTGGGGAATTTCTCCCATTCTTCTCTGCAGATCCACTCAAGCTCTGTCAGGTTGAATGGGGACCGTTGCTGCACAGCTATTTTTAGGTCTCTCCAGAGATGTTCGTTCAAGTTTAAATCCGGGCTCTGGCTGGGCCACTCAAGGATATTCAGAGACTTGTCCCAAAGCCATTCCTTCATTGTCTTGGCTATGTGCTTAGAGTTGTTGTCCTGTTGGAACGTGAACCTTCGCCCTGAATGCTCTAGAGCAGGTTTTCATCAAGAATCTCTCTGTACTTTGCTCCGTTCATCTTTGCCTCGATCCTGACTAGTCTCCCAGTTGCTGCCGCTGAAAAACATCTCCACAGCATGATTCTGTCACCACCATGCTTCACCGTAGGGATGGTGCCAGGTTTCCTCCAGACCTGACGCTTGGCATTCAGGCCAAAGAGTTCAATCTTTGTTTCATCAGACCAGAGAATCTTGTTTCTCATGGTCTGAGAGTCTTTAGGTGCCTTTTGGCAAACTCCAAGCGGGCTGTAATGTGCCTTTTACTGAGGAGTGGCTTCCGTCTGGCCACTCTACCATAAAGGCCTGATTGGTGGAGTGCTGCAGAGTTTGTTGTCCTTCTGGAAGGTTCTCCCATCTCCACAAAGTAACTCTAGAGCTCTGTCAGAATGACCATCAGGTTCTTGGTCACATCCCTGACCAAGGCCCTTCTCCCCCGATTGCTCAGTTTGGCCGGGCGTCCAGCTCTAGGAAGAGTCTAGGTGGTTTGAAACGTCTTCCATTTAAGAATGAAGGAGGCCACTTTGTTCTTGGGGACCTTCAATGCTGCATAAATGTTTTGGTACCCTTCCTCAGATCTGTGCCTCGACACAATCCTGTCTCGGAGCTCTACGGACAACTCCTTTGACCTCATGGCATGGTTTTTGCTCTGACATGCACTGTCAACTATGGGACCTTATATAGACAGGTGTGTGCATTTCCAAATCATGTCCAATCATTTGAATTTACCACAGGTGGACTCCAATCAAGTTGTAGAAACATCTCAAGGATGATCAATGGAAACAGGATGCACCTGAGCTCAATTTCGAGTCTCATAGCAAGCGTCTGACTACTTATGTAAATAATGTATTTCTGTCTTCAGAATTTGTAAACATTTCTAAAAACCTGTTTTCGCTTTGTCATTATGAGGTATTGTGTGTAGATTGTTGAGGATTTTTTCATTTTTAATCCAATTTAGAATATGGCTGTAATGTAAGAATATGTGGAAAGAGTCAAGGTGCCTGAAAACTTTCCAAAGGCACTGTATATGCTATTTGTATTTGTATTTATTATGGATCCCCATTGGCCAAGGCAGCAGCTACTCTTACTGGTGTCCAGCAACATTAAGGCAGTTATACAATTTAAAAAACAATACAATACATTCACAGACTGTGTGCCCTCAGGCCCCTACTCCACCACTACCACATATATACAGTGCAAAATCCATGTGTATGTGTGTGTATAGTGCGTATGTTATCGTGTGTGTGTGTATACGTGTCTGTGCCTATGTTTGTGTTGCTTCACAGTCCCCACTGTTTCATAAGGTGTTTTTTATCTGTTTTTTCATTCTAATTTTACTGTTTGCATCAGTTACTTGATGTGGAATAGAGTTCCATGTAATCATGGGTCTATGTAGTACTGTGCGCCTTCCATTGTCTGTTCTGGACTTGGGGACTGTAAAGAGACCTCTTGTGGCATGTCTTGTGGGGTATGCGTGGGTGTCCGAGCTGTGCACCAGTAGTTCAAACAGACAGCTCGATGCATTCAACATGTCAATACCTCTCATAAATACAAGCAGTGATGAAGTCAATCTCTCCTCCACTTTGAGCCAGGAGAGGTTATCGTGCATATTATTAATATTAGCTCTCTGTGTACATCCAAGGGCCAACTGTGCTGCCTTGTTCTGAGCCAATTGCAATTTTCCTAAGTCCTTTTTTGTGGCACCTGACCACACGTCTGAACAGTAGTCCAGATGCGACAAAACTAGGGCCTGTAGGACCTGCCTTGCTGACAGTGCTGTTAAGAAGGTAGAAACTAGGGCCTGTAGGACCTGCCTTGCTGACAGTGATGTTAAGAAGGTAGAAACTAGGGCCTGTAGGACCTGCCTTGCTGACAGTGCTGTTAAGAAGGTAGAAACTAGGGCCTGTAGGACCTGCCTTGCTGACAGTGCTGTTAAGAAGGTAGAAACTAGGGCCTGTAGGACCTGCCTTGCTGACAGTGCTGTTAAGAAGGTAGAAACTAGGGCCTGTAGGACCTGCCTTGCTGACAGTGCTGTTAAGAAGGTAGAAACTAGGGCCTGTAGGACCTGCCTTGCTGACAGTGCTGTTAAAGGGCAGGGGACAGCATTTTCACTTTCGGGAAAAATATCATGCCAAAATTCAACTGCTTGCTACTCATCCCCAGAATATAAGATATGCATAGTATTAGTAGATTTGGATAGAAAACACTCTGAAGTTTCTAAAACTGTTTGAATCATGTCTGTGAGAATAACAGAACTTATGTAGCAGGCAAAACCCAGAGGACAAACCATTCAGAATTTGTATTTTTTTGATGTCACTGTCTTTTCAATTAGGTTTTTTAGAGACACCAGATTTCTAATGGACTTGCTTGCAGTTCCTACCGCTTCCACTGGATGTCACCAGTCCTTGGAAATCGGTTGAGGTTATTCCTTTGTGTAGTGAAGAAGTAGGGCTATCGTAAATGAGGGTCACATGAAGTAAATATTTTGAGAGAGTCACGTTACGAAAAAAGTTGGGTCAGATTGTTTTCTTTTGTATTGAACACAGATCATCCCGTCTTCAAATTGATCGATTATTAACGTTTAAAAATAGCTAACGTTGTATTACCAAAGTAGTTTGAAATGTTTTGGTAAAGTTTACATGTAACTTTTGATATATTTTGTAGTGACTTGGCGAAAGTTGGAAGCTGTGTTTTTCTGGATGAAACGGTCCAAATAAATTGACATTTTGGATATATATCGATGGAATTAATCGAACAAAAGGACCATTTGTGATGTTTATGGGACATATTGGAGTGCCAACAAAAGAATTTCGTCAAAGGTAAGGCATGATTTATATTTTATTTCTGCGTTTTGTGTCGTGCTCGCAGTGATGAAATATGCTTCTCTCTTTGTTTACTTTTGAGCTATCATCAGATAATAGCATCTTATGCTTTCGCCGAAAAGCTTTTTTGAAATCTGACATGTTGGCTGGATTCACAACGAGTGTAGCTTTAATTTGGTATCTTACATGTTTGATTTAATGAAAGTCAGATTTTTATATCATGTTATTTGAATATGGCGCGCTGTATTTTCCCTGGCTATTGGCCGGTGGGACGTTTGCGTCCCACCTGCCCCAGAGAAGTTAAGAAGGTGGAGCAGCGCCTTATCATGGACATACTTCTCCCCATCTTAGCTACTGTTGCATCAATACATTTTAACCATGACAGTTTACAATCCAGGGTAACTCCAAGCAGTTTAGTCACATCAACTTGCTCAATTTCCACATTATTTATTACAAGATTTAGATGAGGTTTAGGTTTTAGTGAATGATTTGTCCCAAATACAATGCTTTTAGTTTTAGAAATATTTAGGACTAACTTATTCCTTGCCTTCCACTCTGAATCTAACTGAAACTCTTTGTTAAGTGTTGCAGTAATTTCTGTTGCTGTAGTAGCTGACTTGTATAGTGTTAAGCAATTTCATAAATGTGTCAAGTGCATTGTCTGTTTGCTCCTTATTACACACCACGGACCAACAGATATTCTATACATCAATAACATAGGCATCACTACAAAACTTCTTGTATGACCTCTTATACACTATATTAGGCCCAGCCTTAGAAACGTTGGTTTTTCTAGATATGGCTACAATATTGTGATCACTACATCCGATGGATCTGGATACAGCTTTCAAGCAAATTTCCGTAGCATTAGTAAAGATGTGATCAATACATGTTGATGATTTCATTCCTGTGCTGTTTGTAACTACTCGGGTAGGTTGACTGATAACCTGAATCAGGTTGCAGGCAATAGTTACATTTTGAAGCTTTTTCTTGAGTGGGCAGCTTGATGAAAGCCAGTCAATTTTTAAATCACCCAGAAAATATCTGTTTGTTGATATCACATACATTATCAAGCATTTCACACATATTATCCAGATACTGACTGTTAGCACTTGCTGGTTGATAGCAGCTTCCCACCAGAATGGGCTTTAGGTGAGGCAGATGAACTTGTAGCCATATTACTTCAACAGTAGTTAACATGAGATCCTCTCTAATCTTTACAGGAAATGTGGTTCTTAATATTAAAAGCAACACCTCCACCATTAGCATTTCTATATTCTCTGTAAATGTTCTAACCTTGTATGGCTACCAGTGTATCATCAAAGGTTTTATCTAATTGAGTTTCAGAGATAGTCAGAATATGAATGTCATCTGTTACTAGCAAATTATTCATTTCACCAGCATTGTTTCTTTAAGCTAAATATGTTAACGTGGGCTAATTTGAGCACTTTTCTTCTGGGGTACTTACTTGCTTTCATTGCTTTACTGGGAAGCTTAGCAGCAGTAGATGTGCTCATGTTCTTTAGGTTAGTGCAGGGTGAGCTGCTCACAGTGGACTTCCTCCTAGGACACACCGGCTTAGTGCTAACAGTATACATCTGGTTCATAGGTACATGATTACTGCATACAATAGCTGTAGGATCAGTAGAGGCATTCAGGGCAGTTAAAGGGACATAAATTAGGTTGTTTGTATTGTGTCTACCGATGCCCCTGGTGTAATGTACATTTGCTGAAGCATTATGACAACTCTGAGTCACAATGGTAGGGATTAGCTGAGCTGGGCTTGAGCCATTGATAAGTCATTGTCTCAACGCAGCCTTATAGTGCTGTGAAAGGATCCAGGATCGCTAATGATTTGGGTGGATCCCATGTCCTCCATATAAAACCTGTTTTGTTTCCAAAAGGTATCAACATTTTCAACAAATTAACACCCATTGAGCTGCAATAATCATGTAGCCAGTTGTGAAGAGAAAGAATCCTGCTAAAGCGTTCAATGCCGCGATTCAGAGATGGCACAGGGCCAGATACGATGGGTCTTTTGTTAATGTCTAGCAGAGAGTCAATGAACTCTTTAAAATCCAACTTTTCAGAACTGCCCTTCATAATGTCATTTAAACCCACATGGACTACGATAGAATCGATTTCCATGTCCTGGCGTAGTACATTCGGGAGCAGCTTAGTAATGTAATTTACTCGAGCTCCGGGATAAGACATTGTTTTTGCACCAGGAACGGTCACATTTCTTACCATGGAGATACCCAGAATCACGGCTGGCGAGAAGGACGAGGAAATACGCCCACTCCCACGCTTCTCAGGATTCAGATAACCCTTTATGGACGGGCGAGAGGCATGGCTATGCCATAGCAAAGCCATGCATGGTCTTACTACAACTCTTTTCATTTTTTATCCTGTGTTAGGAAATTACGAGAGAGAATTTAATTATCTTCAGCAGAGATGAAAAAGATTTTGGTCGCAGGTGTCCTACGCTCCACTTAACGTGTGATCTAAAAAAAGTGGCCGCCCTGTGGAGAGTGAATAACTATATTGTTGTGCGTGTCTGTCGTATGTTTGCAGAGAGTTAATCATACCTGCATCAGCACTAGTTATCAAAGCTAAATGTGCAGAGGAGCCATCTAGCTTTTTGGTCTCTAACAAGCCTGCTGTTTGAACCAAGACAACTCATTTCTTTTCAAACTTGGCAATTACAGAGACAAAGAAAAGTTCTGCAGAGTTTTCACATGAATCATAGCCAACAGAAAATAGGGGGGTTGGGAAATTAAAATGAGTTTTGGAGCTTGGGGGTGTATTTCCAGTTTCCATTTCCACCACAATAGAATTAATTGACAAAAAAAGAATTTCCTTAGCGTTCTCATTTTTGTTTAGTATCATCCTGGCAGAAAGTCACAAACAATATCTAATGATTGGAGACGTTCTTTCACTGAGTCAGGGCAGCTATATCTGGAAATGAGGTGTACTTTAATATTGTATTTTTTTTGCAAGGCAATTTAAAAAGCATCATTACAATGTTTCAAGAAATAATCCCACAAATAGTTCCACAAACAGGGTTACAGCACTTATCCATCCTCAGACATTTGTACAGGACTCTCCGGCTCTGACATAATCATCATTGAGTTCTGCACCAATCCCCCCAAAAATTATAGTCTGTAATGTTCATTCGAAACATTTTATGGACACAAACCACACAATACTTGAAGAATCAATAATGCATTAAAAAGCATTTTTTATTATGTAGTAATGTTGAGGTGTAAATTATTAGGCCCAAATCAGGATGGGGAGACCACAATATGTTTGGTTTTCTGTGGCTATCCAAAGAGCATGTCAATTTATACCTGGAATTGAACTAAGTCAGTGGACAGGCTGCTAGTGAGAAAATGCAATTAGGAACCGGTCTGGTCCCTGGTTCTCCCTGTCTAGGACAGAGCATCACTTTGGCCTTCACAACTAACTCCATCGGGGTAGGTCTTTCTGCATTTTCAAAGTGCCATCAGAAAGTATTCAGACCCCTTGACTGTTTCCACATTTTGTTGTGTTACAGCCTGAGTTTAAAATGGATTAAATTGAGATTGTTTTGTCACTGGCCTACACACAATACCTCATATTGCCAAAGTGGAATGATGTTTTTTCAAAATGTTTACTAATTAATAAAAAATGAAAAGCTGAAATGTCTTGAGTCAATAAGTATTCAATCCCTTTGTTATGGTAAGCCTAAATAAGTGCAGGAGTAAACATTTGCTCAGTAACAAGTCACATAATGCGCTGCATGGACTGACTCTGTGTGCAATAATTTTGTTTAAGATGATTTTTGAATGACTGCCCCATCTCTGTACCCCACACATATCATTATTTCTAAGGTCCCTCAGTCAAGAAATGAATTTCAAACACAAATTAAAGCACAAAGACCAGGGAGGTTTTCCAATGCATCGCAAAGAAGGGCACCTGTTGGTAGATGGGTAAAAATAAAAGAGCTTTGAGTATGGTGAGTGTTAAAACGGACAGCTTCAGTCAGCTGATTCTAGCCATCCTTTATGGTTAGTTCTAGTTGGGCAGCTTCATCCAAATACTTACAGAATCACCACATCTCGTTCAGCTTATCAGCAGCCTTGATTCCCGGGACTTCAGTTTCAGTTTGTCTATGACCCCAGCATGCTGTGTGGTCATAAACGTGCTTTCCCCATCGTGATGAGCACTTCTACAGTTTTCCCTCCTGCTGAACTTTTCCTCCTGTGGATTGAATTTCCTAACCACATAGTTAATGTCAGTTCTCACTGGACATGATTCTCAGTTATCTGAACCATGAGTGGTCAGATGTGTGTGTGATGTGTGAATGTGGACATCTTCTTCCAGTAAACTCCCCTTAACCTTAACCTGGACATCCGCCTTGTCCTTGTTCTGACCGGACATTCTGTAGTGGTTGCTACTGGCCTTAAGCCAGCACCTAAGGTTTTCTTATTATATTCATGGTCCTTCGATTCTCTACCACCCTAACCCTATTTTTCAGTGAGGTTATTAATTACGCTTTGGATGGTGTATCGATACACCAAGTCACCACAAAGATACTGGTGTCCTTTGTAACTGTGTTGCCTGAGAGGAAGGAAATCGCTCAGGGATTTCAACATGAGGCCAATGGTGACTTAAAACAACTACAGAGTTTATTGGCTGTGATAGGAGAAAACGTAGGATGGAAGTTGGAACATTCTAATTGACAACGTGAAAAGAAGGAAGCCTGTACAGAATAAAGTTATTCCAAAACATGCATCCTGTTTGCAACAAGACACTAAAGTAATACTGCAAAGCAATTGGGCAAAGCAATTCAATTTTTGCCCTGAATACAAAGTGTTGTGTTTGGGGAAAATCCAATCCAATACATTACGGAGTACTACTCTCCATATTTTCAAGCATTGTGGTGGCTGCATCATGCTATGGGTATGATATTAATCATTAAGGACAGGGGAGTTTGTCAGAGTAAAAAAAAATCAAATCAAAATCAAATCAAATCAAAATGTATTTGTCACATACACATGGTTAGCAGATGTTAATGCGAGTGTAGCGAAATGCTTGTGCTTCTAGTTCCGACAATGCAGTAATATCCAACGAGTAATCTAACCTAAAAATTTCACAACAACTACCTTATACACACAAGTGTAAAGGAATGAATAAGAATATGTACAGAAAAAGAATATATGAATGAGTGATGGTATAGAACGGCATAGGCATAGGCAGATGCAGTGGATGGTATAGAGTACAGTATATACATATGAGGTGAGTAATGTAGGGTATGTAAACATTATATTTAGTGGCATTGTTTAAAGTGGCTAGTGATACATTACATCAAGATGGCAAGATGCAGTAGATGGTATAGAGTACAGTATATACATATGAGATGAGTAATGTAGGGTATGTAAACATTATATATAGTGGCATTGTTTAAAGTGGCTAGTGATACATTTTTACATCAATTTTTCCAGTGGCTGGAGTTGAGTCAGTATGTTGGCAGCAGCCACTCAATGTTAGTGATGGCTGTTTAACAGTCTGATGGCCTTGAGATAGAAGCTGTTTTTCAGTCTCTCGGTCCCTGCTTTGATGCACCTGTACTGACCTCGCCTTCTGCCACTAGGCAGTGGCTCGGGTGGTTGTTGTCCTTGATGATCTTTTTGGCCTTCCTGTGACATCGGGTGGTGTAGGTGTCCTGGAGGGCAGGTAGTTTGCCCCCGGTGATGCGTTGTGCAGACCTCACTACCCTCTGGAGAGCCTTACGGTTATGGGCAGAGCAGTTGCCGTACCAGGCGGTGATACAGCCCGACAGGATGCTCTCGATTGTGCATCTGTAAAAGTTTGTGAGTGTTTTGGTGACAAGCCGAATGCAAACTTGATGATTGAGTTGGAGGCGTGCATGGCCACTGAGTCGTGGGTGAACAGGGAGTACAGGAGAGGGCTGAGAACGCACCCTTGTGGGGCCCCAGTGTTGAGGATCAGCAGGGTGGAGATGTTGTTACCTACCCTCACCACCTGGGGGCGGCCCGTCAGGAAGTCCAGGACCCAGTTGCACAGGGCGGGGTCGAGACCCAGGGTCTCGAGCTTGATGATGAGTTTGGAGGGTACTATGGTGTTAAATGCTGAGCAGTAGCCGATGAACAGCATTGTCACATAGGTATTCCTCTTGTCCAGATGGGTTAGGGCAGTGTGCAGTGTGATTGCGATTGCGTCGCCTGTGGACTTATTGGGGCGGTAAGCAAATTGGAGTGGGTCTAGTGTGTCAGGTAGGGTGGAGGTGATATGGTCCTTGACTAGTCTCTCAAAGCACTTCATGATGACGGAAGTGAGTGCTACGGGGCGGTAGTCATTTAGTTCAGTTACCTTAGCTTTCTTGGGAACAGGAACAATGGTGGCCCTCTTGAAGCGGGCTGTGTCAGTCGCACTGTGTTGTCCTCAAAGCGAGCAAAGAAGTTGTTTAGTCTGTCTGGGAGCAAGACATCCTGGTCCACGATGGGGCTGGTTTTCCTTTTATAATCCGTGATTGACTGTAGACCCTGCCACATACCTCTCGTGTCTGAGCTGTTGAATTGCGACTCTACTTTGTCTCTATACTGACGCTTAGCTTGTTTGATTGCCTTGCGGAGGGAATAGCTACACTGTTTGTATTCGGTCATGTTTCCGGTCACCTTGCCCTGATTAAAAGCAGTGGTTCGTGCTTTCAGTTTTGCACGAATGCTGCCATCAATCCACGGTTTCTGGTTTGGGAATGTTTTAATAGACGCTGTGGGTACGACATCGCCGATGCACTTGCTAATAAACCCGCTCACCGAATCAGCCTTTTCTTCAATGTTGTAGTTCGCCGCAATGCGGAACATATCCCAGTCCACGTGATCGAAGCAATCTTGAAGCGTTGAATCCGATTGGTTGGACCAGCGTTGAATAGACCTGAGCGCGGGAGCTTCCTGTTTTAGTTTCTGTCTATAGGCTGGAAGCATCATGAATGGAGTCGTGGTCAGCTTTTCCGAAAGGAGGGCGGGGGAGGGCCTTATATGCGTCAATGGTCTAGGGTTTTGCCAGCCCTGGTTGCGCAATCGATATGCTTATAGATTTTAGCGAGCCTTGTTTTCAGATTAGCCTTGTTAAAATCCTCAGCTACAATAAATGCAGCCTCAGGATATGTGGTTTCCAGTTTACATAGAGTCAAATGAAGTTCGGTCAGGGCCATCAATGTGTCTGTTTGGGGGGGATATATGCGGCTGTGATTATAATCGAAGAGAATTCTCTAGGTAGATAATGCGGTCGGCATTTGATTGTGAGGAATTCTAAGTCAGGTGAACAGAAGGACTTGAGTTCCTGTATGTTGTTATGATCACACCACGTCTTGTTAATCATAAGGCATACACCACCGCCCTTCTTCTTACCAGAAAGATGCTTGTTTCTGTCGGCGCGATGCGTGAAGAAACCGGCTGGCTGTACCGACTCCGATAGCGTGTCTCGAGTGAGCCATGTTTCCGTGAAACAATGAACGTTACAGTCTCTGATGTCTCTCTGGAAGGCTACCCTTGCACGGATTTCGTCTACCTTGTTGTCAAGAGACTGGACATTGGCGAGTAGTATGCTCGGGAGTGGTGTGCAATGTGCCCGTCTGTCACGCCCTGACCTTAGAGATCCTTTTTATGTCTCTATTTTGGTTTGGTCAGGGCGTGAGTTGGGGTGGGCATTCTATGTTTTGTGTTTCTATGATTTTCTATTTCTATGTTTTGGCCGGGTATGGTTCTCAATCAGGGACAGCTGTCTATCGTTGTCTCTGATTGAGAGCCATACTTAGGTAGCTCTTTTTTCCACCTGTGTTTGTGGGAAGTTGACTTTGTTTAGGGCACATAGCCTTTGAGCTTCACGGTTTGTTTGTAGTGTTTATGGTTTTGTTCGGCGTCTTGTTTAATAAAGGAACATGTTAGCTCACCACGCTGCACCTTGGTCCTCTTTTGTCGACAGCCGTGACACCGTCTACGGAGCCTGACCAGAAGACCGCTCCGTCTGCCCCTTCTACGGCGTTGTTGTTTTGGGTCGCCGGCTGGGATCCGATCCATTGTCCTGGGTGGTGGGCAAAACAGAGGATCCGCTTCGGGAAAGTCGTAGTCCTGGTCGTAATGTTGGTGAGTTGATGTTGCTCTTATATCCAATAGTTCCTCCCGACTGTATGTAATAAAACCTAAGATTACCTGGGGTAACAATGTAAGAAATAACACAGAAAAAAACTAAATACTGCATAGTTTCCTAGGAGCGCGAAGCGAGGCGGCCATCTCTGTCGGCGCCGGAAGTGTCAACGGAATGGAGCTAAGCACAGGCAAAATCCTAGAGGAAAACACAGTTCCATCTGCTTTCCACCAGAGACTGGGTGATGAATTCACCTTTCAGCAGGATAAGAACCTAAAACACAAGGCATAATCTACACTAGAGTTGCTCACCACAAAGACAGTCTAATGATGTTCTGTATTATGTAATTCTGTATTATGTTTTATGTTTTGTCTGGACCCCAGGAAGAGGAGATGTTGCTTTTGCAACAGCTAATGGGGATCCTAATAAAATACCGGGACCTGAATTAATGGTTGTCTAGCAATGATCAACAACCAATTTGACAGAGCTTGAAGAATTTAAAAAGGAATAATGGGCAAATGTTGCACCATCCAGGTGTGGAAAGCTCTTAGAGACTTACCCAGAAAGACTCACAGCTGTAATCGCTGCCAAAGGTGCTTCTACAAAGTATTGATTCAGGGGTGTGAATACTTATGTAAATTAGATATTTATGTATTTCATTTTCAATAATTGTGCAACATTTTCTAAAAACATGTTTTTACTTTGTCATTATGGGGTGTGTAGATTGGTAAGAAAAAAACGATTTAATACATTTGAATTCAGCCTGTAACACAACAACATGTGAAATAAGTCAAGGGACATAAATACGTTCTGAAGGCACTGTAGCTGGTTTAGCGCTCTCGTTATCTCTTTGTGTATGTAACTAGTTGTTAACCAATGATAAATGCGTTCCCTTGAAATTGGTAATTCACAAATTGACATTCACATTCCAAACAAAGTTATTCAAAAGTAATTCAGGGAGCAACGAGTCATATTCAGTATTTTGGTAAGGGCACATTGGTGATTCAATTCGTACAGTCAGAGTTGCTTCCTTAGACAGCGTTTGTTCTATGTTTTCCTCTGTCAGTGCACTTGAGAGCAGAGGAAGAATTTGAGCTTGCTGACAAATTTGACAATTTGTTGAGAAGTTTCTTCATTCCAGAATATCTTTTGTTACAGTAAGTCAATACAGTTTGTTTTGTGAGCTTGCAGAGAACTTCTGTGTCAGTTCACTTCCTTGACTTTCTAAATAGACACTTTTGAGAAGATTCCATCGCTGTTTGTGAATTCCAAGTCTGTATTCCAGGAATACTTTTTCCACAGAAGGCATAGCTATGGTTCCTTAGATCCTCATGAGATGCTTTTTTTCTGACAGGTCCCCAAAGGAAGATGTTCCGCATGACAAATTAAGAGTTTCTTTCAAAAACGATATATATCCATTTTCAGAAATGTTGGAAAATTTGCGTTTATTGTTAAAATAAATGATGAAAGAGATTGGTGTTTTTTCACAACTCAATATTAGGAAGGTGTTGCTAATGTTTGGTATACTCAGTGTTCTGTTTCAAATGTATCACTTGATGGTTTCATTTCAGAGAAACAAACAATGTATATTTTTTACGTTTTACACAGTCAAATGTAACAAATAGCACTTTTTTATAAAGAACTATACAAACGATACATTTGAAACAATATTTATAGTCTATTCACACACCTGTGCGTCAGTCTAATTAACATAAGAAAATCTAAATCAGTCAGCTAGAGTTCGGCTGCGTCTCAATCCACTGCATCCACCTATGTCGGCCTTTCGCATCTGCGCTGGAAAGTGGCACAGCTACAGCACTGTTTGTCAGACCAGGACACATCCCAAAAATCGGTCTTCTCATGAAAACGTTTGTAGTGTCCGAACGGTTTGGCCTACTAACTAATATAACCAAATAGAAAGATGTAAAGATGAGACTCTCACGAACACGATGATGTTCTCCGCTATGACCCACATGGGACTCGTCTGAAGTCGGTACCGCCGATGTGCCAACTTCTGTCTGTAGCGTCCAAACCATTTTGGCTACAAACTAATATGACCCCACTATGGACACAAGTGCCATGAGACTCATCTGAAGGTCACCAGGTACTGGTTAAAAAATGAATGGAAGTATGGAGGTAGTTTTGTGCCAACAAACAAAAAAGGGGGTAAATATGTGTCCAAAAAACTTAAATATTTCCTGAGCTTTCTTATATCTCCTAGATTTAGGACAGACTCTTCAAAACCTTATTCCTTATTAAAAAAAAAATTGACTGTCTTTTTTGCAATTGATGATGATGTTATTTAATGAGTTTCCATGGGCTGTAGTAGTAAAGATCAAATTCAATATTTTATCATATCTTTTTTTAACATATTTTTTGGGGGATACCTACAGGGATCCTAAAAATGAAAATCCAATAGATAAATGATCCATGGTATGACATCTTAAAACAATTCCATATGTTTACATTTGACATTTAAGTAATTTAGCAGATTCTCTTATGCAGAGCAACTTACAGTAAGTGCATTAACCTTAAGATAGCTAGGTGACACAACCACATATCACAGTCAAATTAACAGGATATGAACATTCCATTCCAGCTAAACAATTGATATGTAGTGTTTAGCAAAAAGAAACACATTTTTATACACATCTAAAATCAATGAATAAAAAATCTGAGAACAGTAATATTTTACACACACATGTATAAGTAATAATTTCTGATGAAAAAACACAAATGTGAAAAATTGGTGGATATAATATTTTGGAAATCAACTCTTCAAATATAGCCTCCTAATAGCAAAGTCAATGTTTTGTATCTATGTGTTTGGTGATATGCCAAATATATTAAAGAGGAAAACTGGTAGGGGGGGAAGAATACTGAATTAATATTATTGTTATTAAGATGCATCTTTGGTAAATTGTTGTCTATTCAGTCACTGATCAGAGTCTCATCAGGAAAAGAGACCTTTAGCCAGTGTCATCAGGAAAAGAGACCTTTAGCCAGTCTCATCAGGAAAAGAGACCTTTAGCTATAGAAGCAGATAATCTTTAACTGATAGGACATTATTCACTTAAGTACAGCAAGGTCATTTTCATCCAGTCTCCAGACTTTCTATTCTCCAACCCCAAAATACCTAGAGTCCATAGGCTAAAGTCCATTGGAAACAGCAGGGGACGCCACTGCTCAGATAAAGTACTCCTTCTTGCTCTCGTCCATGGCATCCTGCAGAGCCGGGTCGCCCCGGAGTGCCGCATCCGCTGTTTCGGCAAACTCAGTGCCCTTGGCCTCGTTGGTGTGGTATGTGCCCTTGTGCCGGTACATATAGCGAATTACTACCACCGCCAGGCACACCAACACCAGGACCACAGCAGCAATGACAGCTGCAAATAGAGATGAGAATGTTATAGCAAGGACTTTTGTCTCACAATGACAATGGCAAAATACAATGGGGATGGTTTTCACAATAGCCCACGATTCTGCACAGGTAGGACTTTGACCTTGAAGTGTCATTGATCTTTGACATGGCAAGGTCATTGGAATGTATGTGGATCAGAAGAAGACTGCTTCTTGATTAGTTGGTAAACACCAACCCAAAAGGGATATACATCTCTAAAATACACATCAAGCACCAACCTGCCAACAGAGTGCAGTGCAAAACAAACGTTTGTTATGTAGTGTTCAGAGATTACAGGCCTAACCAGGGTGTACAGGCCTAACCAGGGTGTACAGGCCTAACCAGAGTGTACAGGCCTAAACAGCTGTTTCTCTGTTATTTTCAAATAAGAATTGTTCAATCAATGTTCAACGTGATGGTTTGCCAACAGTGAATGGTAGCAGTACTGTGATAGGAGAGACAGTTTGTCCTACAGTGAACCGTTAAGTTTGAAGGAACTGCCTGAGGAAGAAAACCACAACTTGTGAAGATGTTTTGTGACTTAATTGTCTATTTTGTGGAATGCCAGTCTCTTGGTAATAAAAAGGCAGTTTCAGGCTAGATTCTGATTTGAACACATTACTGGCAGAAGAAGAACAATGTCTTTTTAAATGCATATTTCGTGGTCTGTTACAGCTGTTGGCAGACAACGGCAATATTTTGTGCCATAAAAATAACAGTAGCATTACATTTTAAATTTGGCCTGTTGGTTGACTGACTTCAAAAAATGGTTTTATATAGCTCTGTTCCGAAACATTTAGCAGACTCTGCTTGCTATCTGAAAGAAAGAGAAAGAGATGTCTTTGTGTTGCATGCATCACCATCATTAAATGTAGGGGGATGTCTGCCTCCAGCATCAAATCTATCAGCAACATCGATGTGGATGAGGTTTGCAGAGGGAGGCAAGGCATGGAAGGCCTTTGAATGTTCTGAGCATGAGAGGGACTCTGTTATAACTCACCACCTAGTATGGCATCCAAGTATCCATCGTCCACGTCATAATCTAAGAAGGCAAAAATAAAGTGATTTCAGATCATGTGCTAATATACTTTAGGTTACATACATAAGTTACATACAGTACAGTGTGTAGTTATTATTACCTTCAATTTATGCCATGTATCTTGAACCACATTCATATTTATTTTCCCCAGACTTCTTTAACATGTGACTCTTTCAGGAGGGTTTTAATAGACAGCTGTTTCCCTGGTGTGTGTGCAGAGGTTTTTTGTATCTGTCACCGGGGGACAGACAAAACTCTCATTGGAGAAAGGGATTAAAGGTAATCATGAATTATAGTGCATGCAACATCTGCCCGCCTTGACTTGACTTTCTCTGAAGGACAGTGAAAGAGTCAGTCAGCCAGAGACGAAACTATGTCATCTATAAAAACACAACGTGAGATCCAAAATGGAGATCGATCCTCGCAAGCTTGAGAAAGCGCTATAGCTAAAGAAATATATTTTTTCTTCATTACTTCCCAGAAGTGCGCAATTAAAAGGCAGCCTCATTAATGCCTAATCACCCAAAACATCTAGGTGTTCGCCCACTCATTAGATCCTCATCACGATGCAATGTTTACAATGTGGACATATTCTCAGCAAATAAAGGGGCATTACAGAACCTGTTCATTTGGGATGAAGGGAGAGAAACAACAGATCCCAGTGTGTACTGTAGTTACAGCCTAAGTGAAGCAGCTATGGTGGGAAAGGGACAACTCTAAACATCCCCATGGGTGTGGCTCTTTCAGTAACTAAATCACAATATCTTTCTTAAATTCAGTAAAAAACTAAGAGCTTTAGGACAATGGACTTTGACAAATGCTTGCCTGTTCCAGGTGACCTCGATATGCATGTATGAATACCAAAACCGTCATTAACTCTTGATTGGCCATTTTAGATGCAGACTCACAGACCATCTCTGCTCCCTGGAATGCATAACATCATTCAGAATGCGAAAACTCAAAACACATAATGGAAAAATGAACCCACCAACAGTAGTAATGAAGGCTGCTACTACTGTACACTCAGACCTGTGTATGTACTGGAATAGCAGGCAAGACTTGGTTGTGGAATGCAGAGCAAGACTAAGAAGACAATATTACTTTCACTCAAGAAACGTATAATCATAATAGTCTCCTCACTGTCTTACTTTGTAGTAATAGTTGTCTGAAACAATATTTTTACATAATTACACAACAGGTACAACTGATATACTTCTTACAAAATGTAGGTAGGCAATGTTGCTCAATATTTTGTTACAAAACTGTACTCTTTCAACTTACCCAGAAAGACTGTAACAACTGTAATCGCTGCCAAAGGTGATTCTAACATGTATTGACTCAAGGGTGTGAATACTTACAGTACCAGTCAAAAGTTTGGACACACCTACTCATTCAGGGTTTTTTCTTTATTTCTACTATTTTCTACATTGTAGAATAATAGTGAAAACATCAAAACTATGAAATAACACATATGGAATCATGTAGTAACCAAAAAAGTGTTGAACAAATCAAAATATATTTGAGATTCTTCAAAGTAGCCACCCTTTGCCTTGATGACAGCTTTGCACACTCTTGGCATTCTCTCAACCAGATTCATGAGGTAGTCACCTGGAATGCATTTCAATAAACACGTGTGCCTTGTTAAAAGTTAATTTGTGGAATTTCTTTCTTTCTTAATTTTTTTGAGCCAATCAGTTGTGCTGTGCCAAGGTAAGGGTGCTATACAGAATTTAGCCCTATTTAGAACAAAGACCAAGTCCATATTATGGCAAGAACAGCTCAAATAAGCAATGAGAAACGACAGTCCATCATTACTTTAAGACATGAATGTCAGTCATTCCGGAAAATTTCAAGAACTTTGAAAGTTTCTTCAAGTGCAGATGCAAAAACCATCAAGTGCTATGATGAAACTGGATCTCATGAGGACCCCCACAGGAAAGGAAGACCCAGAGTTAGCTCTGCTGCAGAGGATAAGTTCATTAGAGTTAACTGCACCTCAGATTGCAGCCCAAATAAATGCTTCACATTGTTCAAGTAAGAGACACATGTCAACATCAACTGTTCAGAGGAGACTGCGTGAATCAGGCCTTCATGGTCGAATTGCTGCAAAGAAACCACTGCTAAAGGACACCAATTAGAAGAAGAGACTTGCCTGGGCCAAGAAACACGAGCAACGGACATTAGACCGGTGGAAATCTGTGCTTTGGTCTGATGAGTCCAAATATGATATATTTGGTTCCAACCACCGTGTCTTTATCAAAGTTGCCCAACCCTGGTTTAAAGTAACTAGCCAGTGTTTCCAGATTTTAATGAAATATTACTTGTAATTAATTACAATATGAGTGAATGAGTTTTCCTTCCAAATGTGTATTTACTAATTATGTTAAAAAGCTGTTTTTCTGTGTTGGAATGGTGTAGGCGTACCCCAACAACAGAATGGTGTGGATGTATACCGGTAATAAAAACATAAAAAATATTCATGCGAGTAGGCTGCTAATTGGCCAGGTCATCCTCCTTTACTGAGGAAATAGCAAGCATTTTTTAAATGGTCTGTTTGAGATACAAGTTTGAGGTGGGGTTTTTGAAGTGTTTTTTTCTCAAATTTGTGCTTTGGCCACACATACGACTATAGGATGAGGCAACAACATCTTCAGGGTATGAGTTAACAGAATATTTTAAAAGTAAGATTTTCACTGGACAGTTACTTCAAGTTGCTACTAAGATGCTTGGTGAAATTCAGAGGCAGGCAGGCAGGCAGGCAGCCTATCCTATTTTAAAAGCAAAAATATCTCCATCTATAATTCAGGGTAGGGGAACGGGTTAACGGGTTAACTCTCCATAGCCGATGTGAGTAAGACCTTTAAACGGGTTAAAATTCGAAGGCCCGTGGGGCCAGACGGAATATCAGGACGAATGCTCAGAGCATGCGCTGACCAGCTGGCAAGTGTCATTTTCAAACTCTCCCTGACCCGGTCTGTAATACCTACGTGTTTCAAGCAGACCATCATAGCCCATACCTAAAAATGCCAAGGTAACCTGTCTAAGTGATTATCGCCCCGTAGCACTCACATCTACAGCCATGAAATGCTTTGAAAGGCTGGTCATGGCTCACATCAACACCATCATCCCAGACACCCTGGACCTACTACAATTTGCATACCGCCTCCTCAGATGACGCAATCTCTATTGTATTCCATACTGCCCTCACCCACCTGGATAAAATTAATACATATGTAAGAGTGTTGTTCATTGATTACAGCTCAGGATTCAACACCATAGTCCCCTCCAAGCTCATCACCAAGCTCAGGACCCTGGGACTAAATACCTCCCTCTGCAATTGGATCCTGGAATTCCTGACGGGCCGCCCCCCCAAGCAGTGAGGGTAGGTAACAACACATCCGCCATGCTGCCCATCAACATTGGGGCCCCTCAGGGGTGCGTGCTTAGTCCGCTCCTGTACTCCCTGTTCACCCACGGCTGCGTGGCCACACATGACCATGACACCATCATCAAGTGCTGACGAAACGACGGTGGTAGGACTAATCACTAGAGATTAACACCGGGATTGTCCTGGGACCACAATTCACATTTCCTGAAAATATTAAATGACAAGACCCAGAAAATTACATAGCCCGAGCCCAGGCCTAGTCCAACATCACAGAAATGAAATGAGCCGGAACACAAAAAAAAGCCAAATTTCTAGAAAACAGTAGGCTTTAGGTATTTAAACTGGTGCCACCTCGGCTGGCAGCGGAGTGAGGAGATGAGGAAAAAGCTCAGAGAGAGGAAAACTCACTTTAGTTATGATCAACTGAATGATTAAGATATTGAATAACGGGGGGCGGGGGCTTTACTTGGCTCATCACGCTCTAGCGACTCCTTGTGGCGGGCCGAGCTCCTGCAGGCTGACTTCGGTAGTCAATTTCCTCCGACATGTTGTTGTAGCTGGCTTCCGGGTTAAGCGGGCGAGTGTTAAGGAACGCGGTTTAGCGGGTCATGTTTCGGAGGGCGCATGATTCAACCTTCGCCTCTCCCGAACCCGTTGGGGAGTTGCAGCGATGAGACAAGATCGTAATTGAAATTGGGGGGGGGGGTTGATAAATCAATAAATCGATAAATAAATCAATGCCAGATTTTTGTTTTCACTGAATCTCTGTTTTGATATCTGGTAACAGTTAAGCTGAGGAAATGTTAGATACATTGAGGTGAGTGCTAATGGTCATCTTTATTCTAGTTTGCTTATATATTAGCTGATCAGAACATTTTGCTAGCATGTTATACAAGTGGATTTTTCTCTTCAGCCTGTTCTACTCCCTACCAAAAGCCTGTGTCTGATAATCAATCAATGTGATTTTGTTTCACTTAATCTCTTTGTATATGTCACGTTCTGACCTTAGTTCCTTTTTATGTCTTTATTTTAGTTTGGTCAGGGCGTGAGTTGGGGTGGGCATTCTATGTTGTTTTCTATGTTTTGTTCTGTTGTTAGATTTCTATGTGTTGGGCCTAGTATGGTTCTCAATCAGAGGCAGGTGTCAGTCGTTGTCTCTGATTGGGAGCCATATTTAGGTAGCCTGTTTGTCATTGTGTGTTGTGGGTGATTATTTTCTCTTCTGTGTTTTGCTTCACCGTACAGGACTGTTCGTTTGTCGGTTTATTGTTTTTGTTCAGTGTTCAGTATTCGTATTAAAAACAATATGGACACTTACCACGTTGCGCATTGGTCCTCCTCTTCTTCCACCCACGACGAGCGTTACAGTATATTTGGTTAATTAACCTTTGGCTGGACAAGTGGAAGTGGTAGCTAATTTATTTGTTTGTACATCTATCACTGATCAGAAACATATAGCATACAATAATGTAGCCTAAATCAAGTGTATTTTGTATCTATTGAGTCACGTGGTAGCCTTACTGTATATAGCCTTATATAGAGCCTAGGCTATTTTCCTATTGTCCCAATCCCACTAAAACTCCAAATCCTAACTCCTGTGTTGCATGAAAATTCCTAACTTTATTCTGTAATCCATACGTTGCATACTATGCATGTCCACATACCACTGTAACATGTCCCCTGCCTCGTATTGCTGCCCATAATATGAGAGCTTCGGTAGAGAATGTGTGATCAAAAAACGATATGAGACTAGATGTGCATATTTTTTGAACAGAGTTGGTCCCTGATACTTTGATATTTTAACTATTTCCACTTTTCATCTTCCCGTTATCTGTATAATCATCAACTTTATTTTGCCAAGTGGGAGATATTCTGTCATTCGTTGGAGGTTAAATGACTCTGTGCACACACACTGGTCTCTATCCACACGCCTACACATACATAACATGCACACACATGCATAATGACGCCACACACACACACACTTTCACACTCACCACATGCGCTGATGCTACTGCTCCAATGTGGAAGACACATTTCAGTTGATTGTATTCAGCTGTACAGTGTATTCGGAAATTATTCAGACCACATTTTGTTACATTAGTCTTATTCTAAAATGGATTAAATAAATGTTTTTCCTCGTCAATCCACATACAATACCCCATAATGATTTACTCCCTGTATATAGCCGTGTTATTACCTGGTACTTCCTGTATATAGCCATGTTATTACCTATTACTTCCTGTATATAGCCATGTTATGACCTGGTACTTCCTGTATATAGCCATGTTATTACCTATTACTCCCTGTATATAGCCGTGTTATTACCTGGTACTTCCTGTATATAGCCATGTTATTACCTGGTACTTCCTGTATATAGCCATGTTATTACCTGGTACTCCCTATATATAGCCATGCTATTACCTGGTACTCGCTGTATATAGCAATGTTATGACCTGGTACTTACCGTATATAGCCATGTTATTACCTGGTACTCCCTGTATATAGCCATGTTATTACCTGGTACTTCCTGTATATAGCCATGTTATGACCTGGTACTTCCTGTATATAGCCATGTTATGACCTGGTACTTCCTGTATATAGAAATGTTGTTTTTGACTCATAATTGTTATTTGTTATTCACTGTGTATTTCGTTCCTTATGTCACTATTTCTATTTCTATCTTTAACTCTGCGTTGTTGGAACTGAGCATGTCACTGTTAGTCTACACCTGTTGTTTACCAAGCATGTGACAAATGACATTTGACTTTATTTTATTTGTAGATCTGGGAGCCGAGGAGAGAGTTCAAATCCCTGATAAATTTGCCAAATTTGCCCGGAGTTGACTCCTCATTAGCCTCAGATCCAAGATCCGCTTGCCGCCGCAACATGGAGAGTGGCACCGCCCGATGGGGACAGCTGAGCCACACCCAAGGGCAGATTTCTCTTCCCATCACCAGTACCCAAAGGGGCTGACAGGCAGGCCAAGGCATGTTGGAGGGTGTTGGAGGGTGGTGGTGGGTATCGGGTGCCACAGAGCATGAGAGCACCATCATTCATCCCCTCCTCCTCCTTTCACTTCTTTCACACATTTGGCCAACACATCCGCAGAAAACCTTGCCCCGGGAGCGAGATACACTGCTTTCATCGCATTCCCAGAAGTGGCGTTAATCTTGCCGAAAGCCGACTGTGAAGCAGGGCTGGTAAGTGTCTCCCTGTAGGAAGGAAGGGGGAACTGGAAGCCAAATTAATTCCACCCTGCAGGTCTATGGCTGACACCGGGCTGATATGGTATTCCCAGGAAATAAATAAAGCCTGGCTGCAATCTAGCTCCAGTGGCTCTTCGTCCCTAAATGGTGGTCCAATTTCAAGTTTCAAGTTTTCAAGTTTTATTCGTCACATGCGCAAGTACAGTGAAATGCTTAACTTGCAAGCCCTTCCCAATAGTGCAGTATAAAAACAACAACAAGAGAAATAAGGAATAAAAAAGGAGAATGTAAGCTGTATACCAATTTAGTGGCCATTGTAAGGGAAAGTAAATCATATTAATTTAAATGTTAGATACTGTGAGAAGCAAGATGGAGGCCTATCACACTGCATGAACCAATCTTAACTAATCTGTATCGCGTAGTGCAGTTGTTTCTCCAATGTAGTTTCTAGCATGGGAGTATGGCAGTGGGACAGTCCATTTCCTGGTTCCCTCTCTGGGCCAGCTCGCACAGGGCATGTCATTAATAGACTTGTGATAAGTCTTGAAAGGTAACCATGACAATAACAACACTCTTGGTTTTCTGGCAGGAGTCACTTGAGACCATCTGTGCTGTGGCAACACAATAATGTTTCGAAATCAAATCTACAGTCGTCACGTTGTTGGTAAGTTGTACTTGTTGGATGAGTCGAGATGTTCATTTTGTTAGTTTATTGGCCCCAATAAAGTGGCAGAAGGAGTTTGGGAATAATCTTCAGCTCAGTCTGAGAAGTAGGGTCTACCAAACAACATGAGTTTGGGAGACTAACATCAGAAGTGTTAAACATGTAGGCAATAGATATGAATTCTGCTAAAACTGCAAGGGGAATAGAAATTAATAAAACACCAACTCTTCAATACTTATTTCAAATTTCAAGGATGGACAGACAGCGTTCAAAGACAACATTCATAGTTTCACCATCTCGGTGGATTAAAAATAAATAATTGAAAGGGCATTTCTTTCTACTGTATTTCCCACCTGTTGTTGTCTGGTGGATATGACGGACTCCTGATTTCCTTCAGCAAACAGCTCAGCCGTGGCCCGCTGCCTGTGCCTAACTTAGGTTGAAAACATCCACTAAATGCCGGGCTAAACACCACTCTCTCCACATCTCTCTCGGCTCTTCCTCTTTGGGTGACGTTCCACAGAGATGGATGCTCGTCTTGTATTATTTAACACACGGAGGGCAGCTGTCTAAAAATAAAAATACTAAGTGTCCTTTAAAATGAAATGCACACCTTTGGAGGTGTGGAGCAGGTGGAGAGGCTGTACCTTCGTTAAACATAATCGTATTGCAGTTCCTCTGGCGCTAAGAGTTATTTCTTTATGTATTTCTTTATTATACTGTGTACTTCATTTTCAGAATATATAAATACTGCATGTCGAGAAAGCCTACTGCATGTTCAATATACAGCATTTGTGCTTGTGGATGAGCTAAGCACCAACCATTATTAACACCGCTATTCTTAGTTATATGTTACACAAGTAACCATGAACAAAGATAACCACTCACACCAAATACTCCTCTGGTATTGAGACTGCAAGTATTACATAAAAACAGTGAACTTCCTCCCAGCATCAGGGTCGTAGAAAGCATTAAGATAATGCTCCTGAGGAAAATGTTCAATGTTTAAATTTGCCGGCCAAAGGAACTTCATCCGCGCAGATAAGTTTTAATATGCAAAGTTCGCATCGTCTCTCCCCCTCAGACTCCTTTCCTGGGCTCCAAAACGTATTTGACTTTTGAAAAACTTGAATCTATAATTAATGTACATGTGATCTGAACCCTGCCTCTCCTGCACACTGCAGGTACTAAAAAAATCACTTTGACTTGCTCATTAATTTTCCTCGTCACATCACATGACACATTTCTTATTTATCCCCTGCAGTAAGAACACGATCAGAGTAAGACTGGTATGGTACTGTACAACTAAAATAATATTGTAATGCCTAACTTAGGTTGAAAACATCCACTAAATGATGGGCTAAACACCAACCATTCAATGAATAGGTAATAAATTGCTGACTGAAAAATGTAATTTAATTTCATCACCAGAGTCAGCAGTTCAAAGCTCTTTTTGAGGAACTGAAAGGCTGAGCTTACTGCTTCCATTCCATTAAGTCCAACAGTGGAACTTCCGGATAGACTACACAAAGGGCAGAATGGACAGGTATGTATGAGTGTGTACAATGGACTGTAATCCAGTCTTACTCCATTTTCTTGGTTACATGAACTTTGTTGTCAGAGAAAACAATCGTGCCCTATTAATCAAAATGACTACTTTGTTTGAGCTGACCAAAGCATCCTTTTCTCTGTCACGTTCCAGACACATTTTTCCCCCTCAAATATTCTATTCATGCACTGACCTCCAAGTCACCTTGTGATAAGGATACGGAGGAAATGAAGGGTAGGGGTGGGAGGGAGGCATCTTATCAGCTCTAAAACCATGCACACATGCAATTTTAAAGGGGATTCATATGAGAGGTTTGATTTGCCTCTGTGAGTTCATTAGCTAAATACAGATCCCTAATGGGAACCGCCATTTCACGTTTTCTTTATACCGCCAATTAACAATGTGAATGCTAGTTACTCTGCTTTAGTACATGCCCATGACAGCGCTGACAGTGGACGGTATCTTCGCTGATGAACTGTACATGTTCAGTATTACCAGAAAGCATTGTGTTGAGAGATCTCATGCAAAACACAGTTGAAGCTGCATGGCAGGCATTTAGGCTAGATATAGTCTCGCGTTGCTATACCTCCAAAATCACCTCCCAAGCCTGGTTCTCGACGAGGCTAAGCTAGATATTGGTGTTCTAGTGCGTTCTGTATCAGTGATGCAGGTTGATCATATTTAAAATGTAAAAAATTTAATTGAACTTTTATTTAACTAGGCAAGTCAGTTAAGAACAAATTATTATTTACAATGACGGCCTACCCCGGCCAAACCCAGACAACGTTGAGCCAATTGTGCGCCACCCTATGGGACTCCCAATCACGGCCGGATGTGATATAGCCTGGATTTGAACGAGGGACTGTAGTGACGCCTCTTGCACTGAGTGCCTTAGACCGCTGCGCCACTCGGGTCTTGGTAATAGAGGTTAATGACCGCCTGAGGGACGAAGCAGCAGAACGACTTCACATTTGAATAAAGTTATCTCTCTGAAAATGGCCTGCCAGGCATAACTAATCAACGCATTCTAATGACTTTCTTTCTTCTGCTGCTTTAGACTGGGTTGATTGGGAGGAGCAATAGTGCAATCTCTTTTCAATAGCAGTAGATTCTTTGATGAAACGCAAGCAATGCCAGTGTAAAGGACGTCACGCTGCTTGCTTAGCGACTACGACTTCCTCCTGATTCGGCTCACACCGAAGCTTGAACCCAGGAAGCTTGAACCCTCCGGAAGCATCTTAACACCAGCTGATGTCACGGGGAAAGAAAACTATTCGCTGGTGCAAGTGGGGACACTTCAGGATGAGAAGTACCTTTCACTCATCCCCATGTGTTACACCAGTGCAATCTAGCAATATGGGAACATCGTTAATGAACTTGCAATGAGGTCTTTACAAACTACCGCAAAGCAATTATCAGAATAGTTCTGTCTACATGGGCAGAGAGAGAGAGGGAGGTAGTTTAAAGAAAACAGCTTCAAGGTTTCAACACAGAGTGTACAAAACAACTCATCTTTTACTCAATCCATTTTGCAGATACATGAGGGCATTTTTTATATGTGGGATCAAAACAGCCAGCTGTTATCAGTGAATTAGGGTCCACTGAACAAACACAATTATCAGTAACCTTAGTCTAGAAACAGTAGATAATGCACTGTCTGTGTTTAAGGTAAATTGGGATGTCGTCTGAGGTCTTGTAATTGTGCCAAGGTTACTAAGTGAAGCTAATTTGTGGAGTGAAAGGATGTATACAGAGGAAGGCCAGGTCTCATTGTAGCCTTGAGGGGAGTGGAGTAAAAGCCACATTTATCATCCAGTTAGTGGGTGAAGTGTTGAGTTGGAGTTTATTGCTTGTCAGACACCTTTTTGTGTTAAACTGCACAGACTTCACAAACCTGTATTTTCAGTGTTGAAAACTTTTTATTATCAGGCCTCCGATCAACCTGGGGCGAAAAGCATATTTCTTCTGGCTGTAGGCGTGATTGTAAGAGAGATCCTATCAGAAAATGAGTCCTTGAGGGAGCGCTTCTTGGGACCTGAGGTTGGGACCTGACCATGTTATGTGTTGTAACAAGTTAACTATGCTCAATGTTGGTTTCTGGAAAACTACCCATGTGCCATGATCATCCAAAATGCACCTTTTCCTTCCACGGCTATTTCCTTACTCATTGCTACCCTGACAACCCTTATCCGTTTTAAGACAGAGGATCAAATGCTGATCAGAACCAGAATTCTCAATGAAAACATTTCAATAACAGCTCTGTAAGGAAGCAAGTGAGTGAGTAGGCCAACAGCTGACAGTGTGAGGGATAGAAGGCTGACAGTGTGAGGGATAGAAGGCTGGCAGTGTGAGGGAAAGAAAGCTGACAGTGTGAGGGAAAGAAAGCTGACAGTGTGAGGGATAGAAAGCTGACAGTGTGAGGGATAGAAGGCTGACAGTGTGAGGGATAGAAGGCTGACAGTGTGAGGGATAGAAGGCTGGCAGTGTGAGGGAAAGAAAGCTGACAGTGTGAGGGATAGAAAGCTGACAGTGTGAGGGATAGAAGGCTGACAGTGTGAGGGATAGAAGGCTGACAGTGTGAGGGATAGAAGGCTGGCAGTGTGAGGGATAGAAGGCTGACAGTGTGAGGGATAGAAGGCTGACAGTGTGAGGGATAGAAGGCTGACAGTGTGAGGGATAGAAGGCTGGCAGTGTGAGGGATAGAAGGCTGGCAGTGTGAGGGATAGAAGGCTGGCAGTGTGAGGGATAGAAGGCTGACAGTGTGAGGGATAGAAAGCTGACAGTGTGAGGGATAGAAGGCTGGCAGTGTGAGGGATAGAAGGCTGACAGTGTGAGGGATAGAAGGCTGGCAGTGTGAGGGATAGAAAGTGGAAGAAATTGAGAGAAATATAGGAAGAGGAGGACAAAGAGATGAGCTTGTAAGTATATACAAAGACAGGGAGAGGAAGAGTGAAAGGTAGAGAGGAAATAGAGGAGTGGGGCTTTCGTGCTGAGGCTAAAGGGAATTGGCAGAACCGCTTGTTTGTCATCTAGTGGGCTGTACTGGGCCCCTCCACTCCCCCCACCCACTCCACATAACCATTACACTGAGTCTCAAATATTTGGCATTTCTCTCCCTTTTCACTTATCTTGCTTCTCCCCCACATCCTCTCTGTGCTTTCCTCTGTCTGTATCCGCCTGTGTTCAGGCTTTCCTCTCGCTATCTCTCTCCCACTCTCTTAGACTCCCTAGGCTCCATCTGCTAGTTCTGTTGCAAGATCAAAGTTCTCCTCCTACAATGATCGATGACAAAGTTATCATCGGACTGCCATGGAATACTCTAAAAGTAATTAACCCGGTGAGGAAGCCTCTAGATTGACATCTGATCATTTATGATGCCACCATGAGGACGGCTCTCAATATAACATTCGATCCAACATCCCAGCTCTGACTAAGATAAAACAAATTATCTTTCTTCCCCTTGTAGGTTCACTTATTCGTCAGAAGGCGTGGACCAAAGAGCAGCGTGAAAAGTGTTCATGATTTTTTATTTATCAAAACACTCAAACAAAATAACAAAGTAGAAAAAACAAAAGTGCACAGTTCTGGCAGGCAACAAAAATAGCTAAACAGAAAATAACTACCCACAAAACACAGGTGGGGAAAAGGCTGCCTAAGTATGATTCCCAATCAGATACAACGATAGACAGCTGCCTCTGATTGGGAACCACACTCAGCCAAAAACAAAGAAATAGAAAGCATAGAAATAAAGAAACTAGAATGCCCACCCTAGTCACACGCGGGCCTAACCAAAATAGAGAATAAAAGCCTCTCTATGGCCAGGGCGTGACAGTACACCACCCAAAGGTGCGGACTCCGGCCGCAAAACCTGACTCTAAAGGGGAGGGTCCGGGTGGGCATCCCTTACGGCGGAGGCTCCGGTGCGGGACGTAGACCCCCCGCCGCCCGCAGATCCCTCCGCTTTGGTGGCGGCCCTGGTGCATGGACCTTCACTGGAGGAACCGGACAGCAGATCATCGCCGGAGGAACCAGACCACCGATCATCGCCGGAGGCTTCGGACTGGGAACCGTCGCTGGAGGCTCCGGACTGGGGACTGTCGCTGGAGGATCCGGACTGGGGACCGTCGCTGGAGGCTCTGGACCGTGGATCAACGCTGGAGGCTTCGTGCCATGGATCCTCGCTGCAGGCCCGAGCCATGGATCATCACTGGAGGCTTCGTGCCATGGATCATCACTGGAGGCTTCGTGCCATGGATCATCACTGGAGGCTTCGTGCCATGGATCATCACTGGAGGCTTCGTGCCATGGATCATCACTGGAGGCTTCATGCCATGGATCATCACTGGAGGCTTTGTACGTGGAGCCGGAACAGGTCTCACCGGACTGAGGAGACGTATTGGAAGCCTGGTACGTGGAGCTGCCACAACGCGTCTTTGCTGGATACCCACTTTAGCTCGGTGAGTGTGGAGAGCTGGCACAGGACGCACTGGGCTATGACGGCGCACTGGAGGCATAGTGCGTAGAGCCAGCGCAGGACACACTGGACCGTGGAGGCGCACCGGAGGTCTGGAGAGCAGAGCTGGCATAACTCGTCCTGGCTAGATACCCCCCTTAGCCCGGCAAGTGCGGGGAGCTGGAACAGGCCGCACTGGGCTTTGCTGGCGAACCGGGGACACCGTGCGTAGAGCTGGCGCAGGATAACCTGGGCCGAAGAGACGCACCGGAGGCCAGGAACGCTGAGCCGGCACAATCCGTCCTGGCTGAATGCCCACTCTAGCACGGCCACTGCGGGGAGCTTGCACAGAGAGCGCACCGGGCTGTGGATGCGCACTGAAGGCATGGTGCGCAGAACCGGATAGCATGGTGCTTGACCGGTCACTCGCTCCCCACGGTAAGCATGAGGAGTTGGCTCAGGTCTGAACCCTGACTCTGGCACTCTCCCCGTGTGCCACCCCCACACAATTTCTTTGGGGCTGCCTCTCGTGCTTGCCTCAATGCCGTTCCTCCCTTGCTGTTTCCGCCTGTTTCCATGGCAGGGTCTTGTCTCCTCCCATGTCCATGAGGTCCTCCACTCACTCTTCTCCCGGGCCCGGGATCCCTGCTCCTCCTGGCCACGCTGCTTGGTCCTTTGGTGGTGGGTAGTTCTGTAACACCTGTCGTCGGAAGAAGTGGACCAAAGTGCAGCGTGAAAAGTGTTCATGATTTTTTATTTATCAAAACACTCGAACAAAATAACAAGCGCACAGTTCTGTCAGGCAACAAAAACAGCTAAACAGAAAATAACTACCCACAAAACACAGGTGGGATAAAAGGCTGCCTAAGTATGATTCCCAATCAGAGACAACGATAGACAGCTGCCTTTGATTGGGAACCACACTCGGCCAAAAACAAAGAAATAGAAAACATAGAAACAAAGAAACTAGAATGCCCACTCTAGTCACACCCTGGCCTAACCAAAATAGAGAATAAAAGCCTCTCTATGGCCAGGGCGTGACACGCAGATCCCCTCTCCGAGATCACCAGAAGCCATACAACCTATCCAATAACCTTACATTTTAGGTCAAAACCTCCTGGGAAGCACAGTGGTAACTTCATATAGTTGTGAGAAGGATAATAACAAAATGGATCATTTCATGATAATTATCCTGTATATTCCAAACATTGTAATATATATAAAAGTGTAATATATTCTCCTTGTTGTCAGAAAACGACTTGTCAAAATTCATGGGTGTGTAATAAAGAAAATAATAACACTAATAATAGTCAGTGGCCTGAGTGACCAGTTAAAGAATGATATATAACACTGGACACACATATTTCCTGAGTGAATGGGTGAAGCAGGGCTGTCCCTTTGCCCATCCTGTTTGATGACAATGTCCAATATCACACTTCAAAACAAAGACCGAAAATGATAACAAATCCAACTGGAATTTATAAGTCGTTGGAAAAAAGAAAGAAAAAGACGAACGTGTTTACCAAGCACAAGGCCAGTTAAAATAGTGTTGACCAAGAATAAGGTTAGTTTAAAATAGAATAATAATAATAATAGAATAAATAATACCTTTGTCTGTACATTATACCTTGAAGCTATTTTATCGTCCCCAGAAACCTCCTTTTACTCTCTGTTCTGGACGTTCTAGACGACCAATTCTCATAGCTTTTATCCGTACCCTTATCCCACTCCTCTGTTCCTCTGGTGATGTAGAGGTGAATCCAGGCCCTGCAGTGCCTAGCTCCACTCCTATTCCCCAGGCGCTCTCTTTTGATGACTTCTGTAACCGTAATAGCCTTGGTTTCATGCATGTTAACATTAGAAAGCCTCCTCCCTAAGTTTGTTTTATTCACTGCTTTAGCACACTCTGCCAACCCGGATGTTCTAGCCGTGTCTGAATCCTGGCTTAGGAAGACCACCAAAAATTCTGAAATCTCCATCCCTAACTACAACATTTTCAGACAAGATAGAACGGCCAAAGGGGGCGGTGTTGCAATCTACCGCAAAGATAGTCTACAGAGTTCTGTCCTACTATCCAGGTCTGTACCCAAACAATTTGAACTTCTACTTTTAAAAATCCACCTCTCTAAAAATAAGTCTCTCACCGTTGCCACCTGCTATAGACCACCCTCTGCCCCCAGCTGTGCTCTGGACACCATATGTGAAATGATTGCCCCCCATCTATCTTCAGAGCTCATGCTGCTAGGCAACCTAAACTGGAACATGCTTAACACCCCAGCCATACTACAATCTAAGCTTGATACCCTCAATCTCACACAATTTTCAATGATATCATCCAAACCAACTTGCCCTCTAAATACACCTATGCTGTTTTCAAAGATCTCAGCGATCACTGCCTCATTGCCTGCATCCGTAATTTACATTTTACATTTACATTTAAGTCATTTAGCAGACGCTCTTATCCAGAGCGACTTACAAATTGGAAAGTTCATACATATTCATCCTGGTCCCCCCGTGGGGAATGAACCCACAACCCTGGCGTTGCAAGCGCCATGCTCTACCAACTGAGCCACACGGGACCGTAATGGGTCAGCGGTCAAACGACCTCCACTCATCACTGTCAAACGCTCCCTGAAACACTTCAGCGAGCAGGCCTTTCTAATCGACCTGGCCGGGGTATCCTGGAAGGATATTGATCTCATCCCGTCAGTAGAGGATGCCTGGTTATTTTTTTTAAATGCCTTCCTCACCATCTTAAATATGCATGCCCCATTCAAGAAATTTAGAACCAGGAACAGATATAGCCCTTGGTTCTCTCCAGACCTGACTGCCCTTAACCAACACAAAAACATCCTATGGCGTTCTGCATTAGCATCGAACAGCACCCGTGATATGCAACTTTTCAGGCAAGCTAGAAACCAATATACACAGGCAGTTAGAAAAGCCAAGGCTAGCTTTTTCAAGCAGAAATTTGCTTCCTGCAACACTAACTCAAAACAGTTCTGGGACACTGTAAAGTCCATGGAGAATAAGAACACCTCCTCCCAGCTGCCCACTGCACTGAGGATAGGAAACACTGTCACCATCCAGTCAGCTGATGTTCTGAAAGAGCTGCAAAATCTGGACCCCTACAAATCAGCCGGGCTAGACAATCTGGACCCTTTTTTTCTAAAATGATCTGCCGAAATTGTTGCAACCCCTATTACTAACCTGTTCAACCTCTCTTTCGTGTCGTCTGAGATTCCCAAAGACTGGAAAGCAGCTGCGGTCATTCCCCTCTTCAAAGGGGGGGACACTCTTGACCCAAACTGCTACAGACCTATATCTATCCTACCCTGCCTTTCTAAGGTCTTCGAAAGCCTAGTCAACAAACAGATTACCGACCATTTCGAATCCCACCATACCTTCTCCGCTATGCAATCTGGTTTCAGAGCTGGTCATGGGTGCACCTCAGTCACGCTCAAGGTCCTAAACGATATCTTAACCGCCATCGATAAGAAACAATACTGTGCAGCCGTATTCATTGACCTGGCCAAGGCTTTCGACTCTGTCAATCACCACATCCTCATCGGCAGACTCGATAGCCTTGGTTTCTCAAATGATTGCCTCGCCTGGTTCACCAACTACTTTTCTGATAGAGTTCAGTGTGTCAAATCGGAGGCCCTGTTGTCCGGGCCTCTGGCAGTCTCTATGGGGGTGCCACAAGGGTTCAATTCTTGGACCGACTCTCTTCTCTGTATACATCAATGATGTCGCTCTTGCTGCTGGTGAGTCTCTGATCCACCTTTACGCAGACGACACCATTCTGTATACTTCTGTCCCTTCTTTGGACACTGTGTTAACAACCCTCCAGACGAGCTTCAATGCCATACAACTCTCCTTCCATGGCCTCCAATTGCTCTTAAATACAAGTAAAACTAAATGCACGCTCTTCAACCGATCGCTGCCTGCACCTGCCCGCCCGTCCAACATCACTACTCTGGACAGTTCTGACTTAGAATATGTGGACAACTACAAATACCTAGGTGTCTGGTTAGACTGTAAACTCTCCTTCCAGACTCACATCAAACATCTCCAATCCAAAGTTAAATCTAGAATTGGCTTCCTATTTTGCAACAAAGCATCCTTCACTCATGCTGCCAAACATACCCTTGTAAAACTGACCATCCTACCGATCCTCGACTTCGGCGATGTCATTTACAAAATAGCCTCCAATACCCTACTCAATAAATTGGATGCAGTCTATCACAGTGCCATCCGTTTTTTCACCAAAGCCCCATATACTACCCACCACTGCGACCTGTACGCTCTCGTTGGCTGGCCCTCACTTCATACTCGTCGCCAAACCCACTGGCTCCAGGTCATCTACAAGACCCTGCGAGGTAAAGTCCCCCCTTATCTCAGCTCGCTGGTCACCATAGCAGCATCCACTCGCTCCAGCAGGTATATTTCTCTGGTCACCCCCAAAACCAATTCTTCCTTTGGCCACCTCTCCTTCCAGTTCTCTGCTGCCAATGACTGGAACGAACTACAAAAATCTCTGAAACTGGAAACACTTATCTCCCTCACTAGCTTTAAGCACCAGCTGTCAGAGCAGCTCACAGATTACTGCACCTGTACATAGCCCATCTATAATTTAGCCCAAACAACTACCTCTCTCCCAACTGTATTTATTTATTTTGCTCCTTTGCACCCCATTATTTCTATCTCTACTTTGCACATTCTTCCACTGCAAATCTACCATTCCAGTGTTTTACTTGCTATATTGTATTTACTTCGCCACCATGGCTTTTTAAAATTACTATTATTTATTTTTTCTTTACCTCCCTTATCTCACCTCATTTGCTCACATTGTATATAGACTTATTTTTCTACTGTATGTTTGTTTTACTCCATATGTAACTCTGTGTTGTTGTATGTGTCGAACTGCTTTGCTTTATCTTGGCCAGGTCGCAATTGTAAATGAGAACTTGTTCTCAACTTGCCTACCTGGTTAAATAAAGGTGAAATAAATAAATAAATAAAACGTTTAAAATAGTGTTTACCAAGTACAAGGTCAGTTAAAATAGTGTTTACAAAGCACAAGCAGAGTTTAAAATAGTGTTTACCAAGCATAAGGCCAGTTAAAATAGTGTTGACCAAGAATAAGGTCAGTTTAAAATAGTGTTTACCAAGCGCAAGGCCAGTTAAAATAGTGTTGACCAAGAATAAGGTCAGTTTAAAATAGTGTTGACCAAGAATAAGGTCAGTTTAAAATAGTGTTGACCAAGAATAAGGTCAGTTTAAAATAGTGTTGACCAAGAATAAGGTCAGTTTAAAATAGTATTTACCAAGAATAAGGTCAGATTAAAATAGTGTTTCCCAAGCACAAGACCAGTTTAAAATAGTGTTTACCAAGAATAATACCAGTTTAAAATAGTGTTTACCAAGCACAAGACCAGTTTAAAATAGTGTTTACCAAGCACAAGACCAGTTTAAAATAGTGTTTACCAAGCACAAGACCAGTTTAAAATAGTGTTTCCCAAGCACAAGACCAGTTTAAAATAGTGTTTCCCAAGCACAAACCAGTTTAAAATAGTGTTTACCATACAGAAGGTCAGTTTAAATAGTGTTTACCATGCACAAGGTCAGTTTACAATATTGTTTATCATGCACAAGGTCAGTTTAAAGTAGTGTTTACCAAGCACAAGGTCAGTTTAAAATAGTGTTTACCATGCAGAAGGCCAGTTTGAAATAGTGTTGACCAAGCGCAAGGTCAGTTTAAAATAGTGTTTACCAAGTACAAGGTCAGCTTGAAATAGTGTGTACCGAGCACAAGGTCAATTTAAAATAGTGTTTACCAAGCAAACTGTCTGTTTAATGTGTTTACCAAGCACAAGACCAGTTTAAAATAGTATTTACCAAGCACAAGACCAGTTTAAAATAGTATTTACCAAGCACAAGGTCAGTTTAAAATAGTGTTTACCAAGCACAAGACCAGTTTAAAATAGTATTTACCAAGCACAAGGCCAGTTTAAAATAGTGTTTACCAAGCACAAGACCAGTTTAAAATAGTATTTACCAAGCACAAGACCAGTTTAAAATAGTGTTTACCAAGCACAAGGCCAGTTTAAAATAGTGTTTACCAAGCACAAGACCAGTTTAAAATAGTGTTTACCAAGCACAAGACCAGTTTAAAATAGTATTTACCAAGCACAAGACCAGTTTAAAATAGTATTTACCAAGCACAAGACCAGTTTAAAATAGTGTTTACCAAGCACAAGACCAGTTTAAAATAGTGTTTACCAAGCACAAGACCAGTTTAAAATAGTATTTACCAAGCACAAGACCAGTTTAAAATAGTGTTTACCAAGCACAAGACCAGTTTAAAATAGTATTTACCAAGCACAAGACCAGTTTAAAATAGTATTTACCAAGCACAAGACCAGTTTAAAATAGTGTTTACCAAGCACAAGACCAGTTTAAAGTAGTGTTTACCATGCACAAGGTCAGTTTAAAATAGTATTTACCAAGCACAAGGCCAGTTTAAAATAGTATTTACCAAGCACAAGACCAGTTTAAAATAGTGTTTACCAAGCACAAGGCCAGTTTAAAATAGTATTTACCAAGCACAAGACCAGTTTAAAATAGTATTTACCAAGCACAAGGCCAGTTTAAAATAGTATTTACCAAGCACAAGGCCAGTTTAAAATAGTATTTACCAAGCACAAGACCAGTTTAAAATAGTATTTACCAAGCACAAGACCAGTTTAAAATAGTATTTACCAAGCACAAGACCAGTTTAAAATAGTATTTACCAAGCACAAGACCAGTTTAAAATAGTATTTACCAAGCACAAGGCCAGTTTAAAATAGTATTTACCAAGCACAAGACCAGTTTAAAATAGTATTTACCAAGCACAAGGTCAGTTAAAATAGTATTTACCAAGCACAAGACCAGTTTAAAATAGTATTTACCAAGCACAAGGCCAGTTTAAAATAGTATTTACCAAGCACAAGACCAGTTTAAAATAGTATTTACCAAGCACAAGGCCAGTTTAAAATAGTATTTACCAAGCACAAGACCAGTTTAAAATAGTATTTACCAAGCACAAGGCCAGTTTGAAATAGTATTTACCAAGCACAAGACCAGTTTAAAATAGTATTTACCAAGCACAAGACCAGTTTAAAATAGTGTTTACCAAGCACAAGACCAGTTTAAAATAGTGTTTACCAAGCACAAGACCAGTTTAAAATAGTGTTTACCAAGCACAAGGTCAGTTTAAAATAGTATTTACCAAGCACAAGGCCAGTTTAAAATAGTGTTTACCAAGCACAAGACCAGTTTAAAATAGTGTTTACCAAGCACAAGACCAGTTTAAAATAGTGTTTACCAAGCACAAGACCAGTTTAAAATAGTATTTACCAAGCACAAGGCCAGTTTAAAATAGTATTTACCAAGCACAAGGCCAGTTTAAAATAGTATTTACCAAGCACAAGACCAGTTTAAAATAGTATTTACCAAGCACAAGGCCAGTTTAAAATAGTGTTTACCAAGCACACGGTCAGTTTAAAATAGTATTTACCAAGCACAAGGCCAGTTTAAAATAGTGTTTACCAAGCACAAGGCCAGTTTAAAATAGTATTTACCAAGCACAAGGCCAGTTTAAAATAGTATTTACCAAGCACAAGGCCAGTTTAAAATAGTATTTACCAAGCACAAGGCCAGTTTAAAATAGTATTTACCAAGCACAAGACCAGTTTAAAATAGTATTTACCAAGCACAAGGCCAGTTTAAAATAGTGTTTACCAAGCACACGGTCAGTTTAAAATAGTATTTACCAAGCACAAGGCCAGTTTAAAATAGTGTTTACCAAGCACAAGGCCAGTTTAAAATAGTGTTTACCAAGCACAAGGCCAGTTTAAAATAGCGTTTACCAAGCACAAGGCCAGGGTAAAATTGTGTTTACAAAGCACAAGGTGAAATAAAATAGTTTTTACCAAGCACAAGGTCCGTTTAAAATAGTGTTTATCAAGCAACAGGTCATTTAAAATAGTGTTTACCAATCACAAGATCAGTTAAAATATTGTTTACCATTTACAAGGTCAGTTTAAAATAGTGTTTACCAAGCACAAGGCCAATTTAAAAGTGTTTACCAAGCACAAGGTCAGTTTGAAATATTGTTTACCATAGTATTAAAATAGTGTTAAAATCGTACCAAGCACAATGTTAGTTTACAAGTGCGTAACGGAAAATGTTTTATCTTTTAGAGAGATAGGAATAGAGGAAATGTATTGTTAATTACTGTGAGAGTTGACATGTGGAAGATTGTGAATGACTCATTGGTCACCAGGCTACATATATCGTTTTTAGCGACTGGGAAATAATATTTTGTTTCAGGGAGATCATATTGGAAAATGATGCTAGAAGGGAAGCGAGGGCTTGATAGCCCACGGGCTTACGGCCAAAACAGTTTGATGACCTAGGATCTAATGAAGGTTTGGGATGATATTGTGTTGGACACATACAGTAGTAGCAGCGTTGTTCTCCTGTTCCCTCATCCTTTCCCTTTCTCCTTTACTTTGTTACAACACGGAATGAGGAATAGTGACAGAATAGATTTAGAAAGTCACACAACTTAAGAGAAAAAGGTGGTGCCCTGAATACGTGCCAATCATCAACCTCAAACAAATAGACACCCCAATAAACATGATTTAACCAGGCAGACCAGATTACAATTCCACTATGTTCTGAAATCCTTACTTGACCTAACTGACCAAAGTGAACCAATCCCCCAGCTATGCCAACAGCTTTGCCCAGCCCCCACAATTGTTAACTGAAATTTAGGCTATTAATACCCAACTTAACACATGTCCCTCGGCTGAGACACGTATTAGCCTTAAATCAGACACTGTCACCTGGAGACTTTGCCTCAGATATTTTCTAAAGGATTGATATTTGAGAAATGAAATCACTCCAGATCCTTTCAATTACCTCAGTGCTCTCCTGCAGGTTCAATAGCAGAGCCACACTACATCATTATGAAATCACACAGAGGGGAAATAAATGTAGGCAATGGGTTACTGGCAGCAGTAAGGAAGAACTCTCCCCTTGTGAATTATAGGAACGCAAGTAGTTGCATTATGTTTAGAGACTTGGCTTATGAACAATAACAAGGATCTGTTTCATTTTGGAGAACAGCCACTGACTGCACAATCTAAAATAGGCTAATATACACAATAAAGAAAAGTTAGGGTTCATGAACTTTGAACTTTTACATTGTTTGAGACCATGGCGACCCAAAACGTTATGTAAACCTGTCTGTCAGTAAATACTCTATCCTGCTGAATTGTTCTAGTCTGGGAACTGTTGTTAATGAAAGTTGAACAATAGTATCAGTGTTTCATTGACTTCTTCTCAAGAGGGGGATATTTGCCCATTTCTTTTGCAATATTACTTTAGTGCCTTGTTGCAAACCGGATGCATGTTTTGGAATATTTTGTATTCTGTACAGGCTTCCTTCTTTAAACTCTGTAAATTTGGGTTAGTATTGTGGAGTAACTACAATGTTGTAGATCCATCCTCAGTTTTCTGCTATCACAGCCATTAAACTCTGTAACTGTTTTGAAGTCACCATTGGCCTCATGGCGAAATCCCTGAGCAGTTTCCTTCCTCTCCGACAACTGAGTTAGGAAGGACGCCTGTATATTTGTAGTGACTGGGTGTATTGATACACCATCCAAAGTGTCATTAATAACTTCACCATGCTAAAAGGGATATTCAATGTCTGCTTTTTTATTTGCCCTTCTTTGTGAGGCATTAGAAAATCTCTCTGGTCTTTGTGGTTGAATCTGTGTTTGAAATTCACTGCCCGACTGAAGGACCGTACAGATAATTGTATTTGTGGGGTAAAGAGATGAGGTAGTCATTCAAAGTAATGTAAAACACTATTATTGCACACAGAGTGAGAGTCCATGCAACTTAATAGCCGTACCCTTATCCTACTCCTCCTCTGTTCCACTGGTGATGTAGAGGTTAACCCAGACCCTGCAGCCCCTAACTCAACTCCCATTCCTCCAGGCGCTCTCATTTGTTGACTTCTGTAACCGTAAAAGCCTTGGTTTCATGTTAACATTATAAGCCTCTTCCTTAAGTTTGTTTTATTCACTGCTTTAGCACACTCCGCAATCCCAGATGTCCTAGCCGTGTCTGAATCCTGGCTTAGGAAGGCCACCAAGAATCCTGATATTTCCATCCCTAACTATAACATTTTCCGACAAGATAGAACTGCCAAAAGGGGCGGAGTTGCAATCTACTGCAGAGAAAGCCTGCAGAGTTCTGTCATACTATCCAGGTCTGTGCCCAAACAATTAAAGCTTCTACTTAAAAAAATCCACCTTTCCAGAAACAAGTCTCTCACCGTTGTCGCTTGAAATAGACCCCCTTTAATGGTCCCCGTGGGTACCACATCACCGATGCACTTGCTAATAAACTCCCTCACCGAATCAGCATAACCAGCGTTGAACAGACCTGAGCACGGGTGTTTCCTGTTTAAGTTTCTTACTATAAGCTGGGAGCAACAAAATGGAGTCGTGGTCAGATTTGCCGAAAGGAGGGAGAGGGAGGGCTTTGTATGCATTGCGGAAATTACAGTAGCAATGATCCAGGGTGTTGCCAGCCCGGGTCGCGCATTCAATATGCTGATAAAATTTAGGGAGCCTTGTTTTCAGATTAGCCTTCTTAAATTCCCCAGCTACAATAAGCCATCGAGGTGTCTGCTTGGGAGGGGATTATACACGGCTGTGATTATAATCGAAGAGAATTCTCTTGGTAGATAATGCGGTCGACATTTGATCGTAAGGAATTCTAGGTCAGGCGAACAAAAGGACTTGAGTTCCTAAAAGTTTTTATGATCACACCATGACTCGTTAATCATAAGGCATACACCCCCGCCCTTCTTCTTACCAGAAAGATGTTTGTTTCTGGCGGCGCAATGCGTGAAGAAACCGGTTGGCTGTACCGACTCTGATAACGTATCCCGAGTGAGCCATGTTTCCGTGAAACAAAGAATGTTACAATCTCTGATGTCTCTCTGGAAGGCAACCCTTGCTCGAATTTCGTCTACCTTGTTGTCAAGAGACTGGACATATGGGCGAGTAGTATACTCGGGATAGAGTTCAGTGTGTCAAATTGGAAGGCCTGTTGTCCGGACCTCTGGGAGTCTCTATGGGGGTGCCACAAGGGTTCAATTCTCAGACCGACTCTTTTCTCTGTATATATCAACGATGTTGCTCTTGCTGCTGGTGATTCTCTGATCCACCTCTACGCAGACGACACCCTTCTGTATACATGTGGCCCTTCTTTGGACACTGTGCTAACAAACCTCCAAACAAGCTTCAATGCCATACAACAATCCTTCCGTGGTCTCCAACTGCTTTTAAATGCAAGTAAAACTAAGCGCATGCTTTTCAACCGATTGCTGCCCGCACTCTCTCGCCCGACTAGCATCACTACTCTGGACAGTTCTGACTTAGAATATGTGGACAACTACAAATACCTTGGTGTCTGGTTAGACTGTAAACTCTCCTTCCAGACTCACATAAAGCATCTCCAATCCCAAATTAAATCTAGCCTACAAACAAAGCCTAGCCTGCAAACAAAGCCTACTTCATTCATGCTGCCAAACATACCCTCGTAAAACTGACTATCTTACCGATCCTCGACTTCGGCGATGTCATTTACAAAATAGCTTCCAACACTCTACTCAGCAAACTGGATGCAGTCTATTACAGTGCCATCCGTTTTGTCACCAAAGCCCCATAAACTACCCACCACCGCGACCTGTATGCTCTCGTTGGCTGGTCCTCACAACATAATCGTCGCCAAACCCACTGGCTCCAGGTCATCTATAAGTCTTTGCTAGGGAAAGCCCCGCCTTATCTCAGCTTACTGGTCACCATAGCAACACCCACCTGTAGCACGTGCTCCAGAAGGTATATTTCACTGGTCACCCCCAAAGCCAATATTTACTTTGGCCGCCTTTCCTTCCAGTTCTCTGCTGCCAATGACTGGAACGAATTGCAAAAATCACTGAAGCTGGAGTCTTATATCTCCCTCTCTAACTTTAAGCATCAGCTGTCAGAGCAGCTTACCGATCACTGTACCTGTACACAGCCAATCGTAAATAGCACACTCGACTACCTCATCCCAATATTGTTACTTATCCTCTTGCTCTTTTGCACCCCATTATCTCTACTTGCACATCATCATCTGCACATCTATCACTCCAGTGTTAATGCTAAATTGTAATTATTTCGCCTCCATGGCCTATTTATTGCCTTACCTCCCTACTCTTCTACATTTCACACACTGTACATAGATTTTTCTATTGTGTTATTGACTGTACGTTTGTTTCTGTGTAACTCTGTGTTGTTGTTTTTGTCCCACTGCTTTGCTTTATCTTGGCCAGGTTTCAGTTGTAAATTAGAACGTGTTCTCAACTGGCCTACCTGGTTAAATAAAGGTGAAATAAATATAAAATAAAAAATAAAATAATGTGACTTGTTAAGAAAATATTTACTCCTGAACTTATTTAGGCTTGCCATAACAATGTGGTTGAATACTTATTGAATCAAGACATTTCAGCTTTTAATTAGTAGTTAATTTGTAACGTTTTGAAAAAGATAATTCCACTTAGACATTATGGGGTATTGTGTGTTGGCCAGTGACCAAAAATCTAATTGTAATCCATTTTAAATCAATTTTAAATTCAGGCTGTAACACAACAAAATGTGGAAAAAGTCAAGGCACGTGAATACTTTCTGAAAGCTCTGTACGTCCACACCCTTTCCTGTGTCTTTCTCCTCTTTCTTCTTGGTTTGCAGAGAACTCATCCCTCTCTTTACTGGCTGCCTTGGGGGGGTCATATCTGGCTGGGAATATAAAATGGAGACTCAATCGCTTCCAACCATATGGCACTGGCAACTGTAGAACACTGCTTTCCCTTTTCCCGTTCCCTGTTCTTCCTTGCCTTGTCGTGTAAAGGCAGCAGTTGTACCATTGCGGACCAGGTAAAGGGGAAATGGGAAGGGTCTGCGCCAGTTTTTTAATGGCTATGAAATCTTATGACAGGATCAGATGACTTGCTTCAGGCATGGTTGAAGCTGATTAGGGACAGATGGTGCCTTGTCCCGTGCTCCACGTTGCCTTACCGCCTATGGGGATGTGTAAAGAGGTTTGTTCTCTGCCGGGCTAACTATTGTAGACACAAACAGACAGAGCAGTGAATCAGGGAGAGAGACTGAGACAGATAAACAGAACTGTCTAGACCGTGGCAGATAGCAAAAGCCTTTGCCAGGCACTGAACCTATTTCAGAGAAAAGCCTTAAAAGTTTGCTGCCATGGTTTAGACCTATTTATCTGTTTCTCAACTCTGCACCCGTGGGGAAATCTTTTCATTTGATTAATTGAAATATACTGTATATATATATGTGTTAGTAACTAAAATCTGAACCAACTTTTAGATATTACTAATACCATTTAGTTTGTGTTTAGATAGTGATGTGTGTGACACGTCGCACTGGGATTTACACTACATGGGAGTGCTATAAACATCTCAGAGTGGTCTCTCTTTACCCTGGCTGGAATCAATTAAACACCTCTCCTGTCTCCAGTAACTGGCAGACGGACACTCCAAGGGAATTGGAAACTTAGTGGACAGCTATCCTCCAGGACCAGCATCCAGCCTCCCTGCCAGGCCCCTGATTGGCTCTCCCTGGTGTGAAGCTAGCAGCAGCGTGAGGCAGAGAGGGAGAGTGTGAGGTAGTTGGTGCTGCTGGGGGCAGCACATCTGTCCTGTTATCTCAGGAGCATTGAGCTGATGGGATTGGGGGGATGGGGGAGGAGACTCTGGGGGGGCTAAGATAAACAGACACTACAGAGATGCCTCTCTGGGATTGTTGTTGGGTCTCTCCCGTCTCGCGACACTGGGTTAGAACTCCCCCATCTCTCCTCAATTCCCTTTTGGACAAATACCTCCAACCCCTGCGGTTCTAAAGCCAACATCCTGCTCCAAGAAGATAGGAAGGGTTATTTCCTGTTTACTTTTACTCCAGTTTTCTTCATTTATTATGTGATTGATTTCTCCAACTACCCCATACATCCCAGCCTCAATCTACAGCTAACTGCTAAATAAAAGAAACTCCAAAATACAGTAGTGTCTTAATAGAGTGTTGGGCCATCACAAGCCACCAGAACAGCTTCAATGCACCTTGCCATAGATTCTACAAGTGTCTGGAACTCTATCGGAGGGATGGGACACCACTGTGTATCCCAAATGTACTCACATTTCCTTTATTTTGGCAGTTACCTACAGTTGAAGTCGGAAGTTTTACATACACCTCAGCCAAATACATTTAAACTCAAACGATACTACTGCAAAAAAAGAAGGCATATTTAATAGCAAAAGTCACAGAATGGCACTTGATCCAGACAGATAAACTCAGCTACTGCTCCGTTCAATTGTTGGGCAATATCATTGCAGTTGCATTTTACAGTAGCAATGAACATTTTTTCAATTCATGACATTTAATCCAAGTAAAAATTCCCTGTCTTAGGTCAGTTAGGATCACAACTTTATTTTAAGAATGTGAAATGTCAGAATAATAGTAGAGAGAATGATTTATTTTAGCATCACATTCGCAGTGGGTCAGAAGTTTACATACACTCAATTAGTATGTGGTAGCATTGCCTTTAAAATTGTTTAACTTGGGTCAAACGTTTCGGGTAACCTTTCACAAGCGTCCCAAAATAAGTTGGGTGAATTTTGGCCCATTCCTCCTGGTGTAACTGCTCGCACATGCTTTTTCAGTTCTGCCCACACATTTTCTATAGGATTGAGGTCAGGACTTTTTGATGGCCACTCCAATACCTTGACTTTGTTGTCTTTAAGCCATTTTGCCACAACTTTTGAAGTATGCTTGGGGTCACTGTCCATTTGGAAGACCCATTTGCAACCAAGCTTTAACTTCCTGACTGATGTCTTGAGATGTTGCTTCAATATATCCACATAATTTTCCTGTCTCATGATGCCATCTATTTTGTGAAGTGCACCAGTCCCTCCTGCAGCAAAGCACCCCCACAACATGATGCTGCACCCCTGTACTTCACTGTTGGGATGGTGTTCTTCAGCTTGCAAGCCTTCCCCTTTTGGTCATTATGGCCAAACAGTTCTAATTTGTTTCATGAGACCAGAGGACATTTCTCCAAAAAGTATGATATTTGTCCCCATGTGCAGTTGCAAACCGTAGTCTGGCTATTTTATGGCGGTTTTGGAGCAGTGGCTTCTTCCTTGCTGAGCGGCCTTTCAGGTTATGTCGATATTGGACTTCTTTTACTGTGGATATAGATACTTTTGTACCGGTTTCCTCCAGCATCTTCACAAGGTCCTTTGTTGTTGTTTTGGGATTGATTTGCACTTTTCGCACCAAAGTACGTTCATCTCTAGGAGACAGACATCTCTACGCTCCTTCCTGAGCAGTATGACGGCTGCGTGGTCCCATGGTGTATATACTTGCGTACTATTGTTTGTACAGATGAACGTGGTACCTTCAGCCATTTGGTAATTGCTCCCAAGGATGAACGAGACTTGTGGAGGTCTACAATTTTTTTTCTGAGGTCTTGGCTGATTTCTTTGGATTTTCCCATGATATCAAGCAAAAGAGGCACTGAGTTTGAAGGTAAGCCTTGAAATACATCCACAGGTACACCTCCAATTGACTCAAATTATGTCAATTAGCCTAACAGAAGCTTCTAAAGCCATGCCATCATTTTCACGAAATTTCCAAGCTGTTTAAAGGCACAACTTAGTGTATGTAAACTTCTGACCCACTGGAATTGTGATACAGTGAATTTTAAGTGAAATCATCTGTCTGTAAACAATTGTTGGACAAATAACTTGTGTCATGCACAAAGTAGATGTCCTAACCGACTTGCCAAAACTATAGTCTTCTTAGTTCTAGCGGGCAGTATTTGGAAGTTCAGATGACTGACGTGCCCAAAGTAAACTGTCTGTTACTCAGGCCCAGAAGCTAGGATATGCATATAATTGGTAGCATTGGATAGAAAACGTTTTTAAAACTGTTAAAATAATGTCTGTGGGTGTAATGGAACTGATATGGCAGGCAAAAACCCGAGGAGAATCCATCCAGAAATTATTTTTTCCCGGATTTTTTTCCTTTTTGAGGTCACAGGCCATTCAAATGCTTTTCTATGGGATATTCAAAATAATTTCTCCCAGATTGCAGTTACTATGGCTTCCACTAGATGTCAACAGTCTTTAGAAAGGGTTTCAGGCTTGTTTTTTGAAAAATGAGTCAGTAGTTGTAGTTTTTCAAGGTGGCTCTCATTTGGACTGTAGTCTTGTGGAGCGCATGGATGAGGGCGCACACTTCGTTATTTATCTCCGGTATTGAAAATACTACATTCCGTCTTAAATTTGATCATTTATTTACATATTAGGGTACCTGAGGATTGATTAGTAACATTATTTGACTTGTTTGGACGAAGTTTATTGGTAACTTTTGGTATTCCTTTGTCTGTATGTTGAAAGAGTGGAACGGGTGGATTACTGAATCAAACTCTCCAACTAAACTGACTTTTTTGGGATATAATGAAGGACTTTATCGAACAAAACAACCATTTGTTGTGTAGCTGGGACCCTTGGGATTGCAAACAGAGGAAGATCTTCAAAGGTAAGTGATTTATTTTATCGCTATTTCAGATTTTTGTGACGCCTCTGCTGGTTTGGAAAATGTTTTTAATGCTGGTGTATGCGGGGCGCTGTCCTCAGATAATCATATGGTATGCTTTTGCCATAAAGCCTTTTGAAATCTGACAAAGCGGTTGGATTAACACGAAGTTCAGCTTTTAAATGATGTTAGACACTTGTATTTTCATGAATGTTTATTTTTGCGATTTTTGTATTTTGAATTTTGCGCTCTGCAATTTCACCGGATGTTGTCGAGGTGGGGGCGCTAGTGGCACGCCTAGCCCAAAGAGGTTTTAACAAGACATTTGTGGAGTGGTTGAAAGAAGAGTTTTAATGACTCCAACCTAAGTGTATGTAAACTTCCGACTTCAACTATATATCTCTGCAGCACTCTCTCAGTGGTGGAAAAAGTACCAAATTGTGATACCTGAGTAAAAATATTGATACCTTAATAGAAAGTTAAAATACTACTTGAGTAAAAGTCTAAAAGTATTTGGTTTTAAATATACTCAAGTATCAAAAGTAAATGTAATTGCTAAAATATACTCAAAAGAAAAAGCAAAAGTAAAAGTTTAAATCACAAAAAATTCCTTAAATGAAGCAACGTAGACAGCACCATTTTGTTTTAAAAATGTACGGATAGCCAGGGGCACACTCCAACACTCAGACATCATTTACAAATTATGCATTTGAGTTTAATGAGTCGGCCAGATCAGAGGCAGTAGGGATGACCACGTGTTCTCTTCATAAGTGCGTAAACTGACATTTTTTCCTGTCTTAATAAGTATTCAAAATTAGTACTTTTGGGTGTCAGGGAAATGTGTTGAGTAAAAAGTAGATTATTTTCTCTTGGAATGTAGTGAAGTAAAAGTAAAAGTAGTCAAAAATATAAATAGTAATTTAAAGTACAGATACTCCCTTAAGTACTTTACAACACTGCTTTCTCTCAGCCTCGCCTGCACTGTTCCCCTCTGTTACTCTGTTACTCTCTGATTCTCTGTCGTTGTCTGTCTAATTCTCTCACTCTCTCTCTCCCTCTCCTCTCTCTCACACTCGCTCTCTCATCTCCTCTCTCTCCCTCTTTTCACATGTCTTCTTACTTTTGAAAGTAGATTATTTGTATTTGTATTTATTTGCTTTGTATTTGTATTTGTTTATTTTTATCAGACTTATTTGCCATACCTTTTGTCTCTTCTCTCTCTACCATAAAATGTTTCAATTCCTCATCAATCCAAGGAGATTTAACCGATTTAACAGTCATTTTCTTAATTAGTGCATGCTGTGGCAGACAGCAGGGAGAGGTGAGGGGAGTGGTAATTGAGGAGCGATATCTTGCAGGTAGCTGGCTCCGCCCCCGTGCCTTATATGGACTTCCTCCCTCAACGAGGAAAGGCTGTTGGTTGTTAAGCCAGGGAGTGCTTGGGGATAAAGGAGGAAGCAGCATGCATAAAGGGGCAGAGGAGGTGAGAGAAACGAAGAGTGAGAGAGGTATGAAGAGTGAGAGAGGTATGAAGAGTGAGAGAGGTATGAAGAGTGAGAGAGGTATGAAGAGTGAGAGAGGTATGAAGAGTGAGAGAGAAGAGAGTGAAATCTGTGTGATTGCCCGTTGTGACCTGGACTGTTGGACCCGAGTGTGAAGATAACCCCTGGAAAACGGAATTGACAAAGAGAACGGCTTGTAATTGGTGAATTCCCCCTTCTTTCCCCATGTACGAACATTCCTAATAAACTTCCCCTTTGCATTCTATTTGTGCTACTGGTGCCTATTTTGTTATTGAACTTGGTGACGTGGTAACCCCACACCCTTGATCTTGCTACAATGCATATTAGTAACTAGAATAAGCAATTTCATAAATGTGTCAAGTGCAACGTCTGGTTGCTCCTCATTACAGACCAGCAAATATTCTTTACGTCATCAACATATGATTCACTACAAAACTTATTATATGACTTCTTAAACTATATTAGGCCCAGCTTTTGGAACTTAGGTTTTTCTACAGTAAAAACCCTGAAGGTCAAAGTAGAGGAAGGGGAAAATCTCCCTCGCTGCCTCCTCACAAGCAGCGCCTCGGCTGAATGCACTGCTCCAGCAGCCCAAACAATTCAAGGTCCGCTCTGCTGTCATCTCTCAGCTCCTTTGAGATACATGCTAAAAATGGAGAGTCTCCATTTTTCTGTGTCTTTCCTTACTCTGTCTGAGATGCTACATAAAGGTCTCTGAACTACAACTGAGAGGTTAGTGTGCGGGAGGGGGGGGGGATAGCGCTATTTCCATGTCTGGGAAAATGATGGCTGCTGTTTTACAAACCAACTGTTTAACTTACACTGCTCAAAAAAATAAAGGGAACACTTAAACAACACAATGTAACTCCAAGTCAATCACACTTCTGTGAAATCAAACTGTCCACTTAGGAAGCAACACTGATTGACAATAAATTTCACATGCTGTTGTGCAAATGGAATAGACAACAGGTGGAAATTATAGGCAATTAGCAAGACACCCCCAATAACGGAGTGGTTCTGCAGGTGGTGACCACAGACCACTTCTCAGTTCCTATGCTTCCTGGCTGATGTTTTGGTCACTTTTGAATGCTGGCGGTGCTTTCACTCTAGTGGTAGCATGAGACGGAGTCTACAACCCACACAAGTGGCTCAGGTAGTGCAGCTCATCCAGGATGGCACATCAATGCGAGCTGTGGCAAGAAGGTTTGCTGTGTCTGTCAGCGTAGTGTCCAGGGCATGGAGGCGCTACCAGGAGACAGGCCAGTACATCAGGAGACGTGGAGGAGGCCGTAGGAGGGCAACAACCCAGCAGCAGGACCGCTACCTCCGCCTTTGAGCAGGAGGAGCACTGCCAGAGCCCTGCAAAATGACCTCCAGCAGGCCACAAATGTGCATGTGTCTGCTCAAACGGTCAGAAACAGACTCCATGAGGGTGGTATGAGGGCCCGACGTCCACCGGTGGGGGTTGTGCTTACAGCCCAACACCGTGCAGGACGTTTGGCATTTCCCAGAGAACACCAAGATTGGCAAATTCGCCACTGGCGCCCTGTGCTCTTCACAGATGAAAGCAGGTTCACACTGAGCACGTGACAGACGTGACAGAGTCTGGAGACGCCGTGGAGAACGTTCTGCTGCCTGCAACATCCTCCAGCATGACCGGTTTGGTGGTGGGTCAGTCATGGTGTGGGGTGGCATTTCTTTGGGGGGCCGCACAGCCCTCCATGTGCTCGCCAGAGGTAGCCTGACTGCCATTAGGTACCGAGATGAGATCCTCAGACCCCTTGTGAGACCATATGCTGGTGCGGTTGGCCCTGGGTTCCTCCTAATGCAAGACAATGCTAGACCTCATGTGGCTGGAGTGTGTCAGCAGTTCCTGCAAGAGGAAGGCATTGATGCTATGGACTGGCCCGCCCGTTCCGCAGACCTGAATCCAATTGAGCACATCTGGGACATCCTGTCTCGCTGCATCCACCAACGCCACGTTGCACCACAGACTGTCCAGGAGTTGGCGGATGCTTTAGTCCAGGTCTGGGAGGAGATGCCTCAGGAGACCATCCGCCACCTCATCAGGAGGATGCCCAGGCGTTGTAGGGAGGTCATACAGGCACGTGGAGGCCACACACACTACTGAGCCTCATTTTGACTTGTTTTAAGGACATTACATCAAAGTTGGATCAGCCTGTAGTGTGGTTTTCCACTTGAATTTTGAGTGTGACTCCAAATCCAGACCTCCATGGGTTGATAAATTTGATTTCCATTGATAATTTTTGTGTGATTTTGTTGTCAGCACATTCAACTATGTAAAGAAAAAAGTATTTAATAAGAATATTTCATTCATTCAGATCTAGGATGTGTTATTTTAGAGTTCCCTTTATTTTTTTAAGCAGTGTATTTTGTGCATAACGTTGCTGCTACGGGGCCAGACGGATTACCAGGACGTGTACTCAGAGCACAAACCAACTGCTAAGTATATTCACTGACATTTTCAACCTCTCCCTGACCGAGTCAGTAAAACCTACATGTTTCAAGCAGACCACCATAGTCCCTGTGCCAAAGAAAACAAAGGTAACTTGCCTAAATGACTACCGCCCCGTAGCACTCACGTTGGTAGCCATTGAAAGTCTGGTCATGGCTCACATTAACACCATCCCAGAAACCCTAGACCCACTCCCATTTGCATAGCGCCCCAAGAGATCCACAGATGACGCAATCTCAATCGGACTCCACACTGCCCTTTTCCACCTGAACAAAAGGGACACCTATGTGAGAATGCTTTTCATTGACTACAGCTCAGCGTTTAACACAAAAATCATCTCTAAGCTAAGGATCCTTGGACTAAACACCTCCCTCTGCAACTGGATCCTGGACTTCCTGACGGACCACCCCAGGTGGTAAGTGTAGGTAACAACACATCTGCCACACTGATCCTGAACAAGGGGACCCTCAGGGGTGCGTGCTTAGTCCCCTCCTGTACTCCCTGTTAACTTACGACTGCGTGGCCAAGCACAACTCCAACACCTTCTTTAAGTTTGTTAATGACACAACAGTGGTAGGCCTGATCACAGACAACTATGAGACAGCCTATAGGGAGGTCAGAGACCTGGCAGTGTGGTGCCAGGACATCAACCTCTCCCTCAACGTGAGCAAGACAAAGGAGATGATCGTAGACTACAGGAGAAGGAGGGCCGAACATGCCCCCATTCACATCGACAGGGCTGTAGTGGAGCGGGTCGAGAGTTTCAAGTTCCTTGGTGTCCACATCACCAACAATCTATCATGGTTCAAACACACCAAGACACTTGTGAAGAGGGCATGACAACATCCTTTCCCCCTCAGGAGATTGAAAAGATTTGGCATGGGTCCCCAGATCCTCAAAATTCTAGAGCTGCACCGTCGAGAGCATCCTGACCGGTTGCATTATGGCTTGGTATGGCAACTGCTCAGCATCTGACCGTAAGGCACTACAGAGGGTAATGCGTATGGCCCAGTACATCGCTGGGTCCAAGCTTCCTGCCATCCAGGACCTATATACTAGGCGGTGTCAGAGGAAGGCCCAGAAAATTCTCAAAGACGCCAAAGTCATAGACTGTTCTCTCTACTACTGCACACCAAGCAGAACTGGAGCGCCAGCCAAGTTTAGGTCCAAAAGGCTCCTTGACAGCTTCTACCCCCAAGCCACAAGACTGCTGAACAATTAATCAAATGGCCACCCGGACTATTTACACTGACATGAATATTCACTTTACTATGCACAGTCACTTTACCCCTACCTACATGTACAAATTACCTTCTTTAACCTGTACACCCGCACATTGACTCTGTACCGGTACCCCCTGTAATATAGCCTCCACATTGACTCTGTACCGGTACCCCCTGTATATAGCCTCTGTATTATTTTACTGTGTTACTTTTTTTTACTCTTTATTTATCACTGTAGTTTATTTAGATTTTTTTTAAAACTCTAATTCTTGAATTCTTGAACTGCATTGTTGGTTAAGGGCTTGTAAGTATGTATTCCCTCTAGTGGTGTGATATCCCTCTAGTGGTGTGGGGGCTGTGCCTTGGCAAAGTGGGTGGGGTTATATCCTTCCTGTTTGGCCCTGTCCGGGGGTATCATCGGATGGGGCCACAGTGTCTCCTGACCCCTCCTGTCTCAGCCTCCAGTATTTATGCTGCATTAGTTTGTGTCGGGGGGCTAGGGTCAGTTGTTATATCTGGAGTACTTCTGTCTTATCCGGTGTCCTGTGTGAATTTAAGTATGCTCTCTCTAATTCTCTCTTTCTCTCTTTCTTTCTCTCTCTCGGAGGACCTGAGCCCTAGAACCATGCCTCAGGACGACCTGACATGATGACTCCTTGCTGTCCCCAGTCCACCTGGCCGTGCTGCTGCTCCAGTTTCAACTGTTCTGCCTGCGGCTATGGAACCCTGACCTGTTCACCGGACGTGCTACCTGTCCCAGACCTGCTGTTTTCAACTCTCTAGAGACCGCAGGAGCGGTAGAGATACTCTTAATGATCGGCTATGAAAAGCCAACTGACATTTACTCCTGAGGTGCTGCACCCTCGACAACTACTGTGATTATTATTATTTGACCATGCTGGTCATTTATGAACATTTGAACATCTTGGCCATGTTCTGTTATAATCTCCACCCGGCACAGCCAGAAGAGGACTGGCCACCCCTCATAGCCTGGTTCCTCTCTAGGTTTCTTCTGAGGTTTTGGCCTTTCTAGGGAGTTTTTCCTAGCCACCGTGCTTCTACACCTGCATTGCTTGCTGTTTGGGGTTTTAGGCTGGGTTTCTGTACAGCACTTTGAGATATCAGCTGATGTACGAAGGGCTTTATAAATACATTTGATTTGATTTTGATTTGATTTGATTATTCGGCGCATGTGACAAATAACATTTTATTTGATTTAATGTTTCCGTGTCTGTTCTTTGTTGCAAAAAGTTAGCATGGTACAGTACCTACGTGCACTAATAACACACATGGAGGGCCTCTTTTCTATAGTAGGCTAATGAGAACTGACAGCCACCGGACCAGCTGAATGTCAGCCACCGGACCAGCAGCCACCGGACCAGCTGACTGACAGCCACCGGACCAGCTGACTGACAGCCACCGGACCAGCTGACTGACAGCCACCGGACCAGCTGACTGACAGCCACCGGACCAGCTGAATGTCAGCCACCGGACCAGCAGCCACCGGACCAGCTGACTGACAGCCACCGGACCAGCTGACTGACAGCCACCGGACCAGCTGACTGACAGCCACCGGACCAGCTGACTGACAGCCACCGGACCAGCTGACTGACAGCCACCGGACCAGCTGAATGTCAGCCACCGGACCAGCAGCCACCGGACCAGCTGACTGACAGCCACCGGACCAGCTGACTGACAGCCACCGGACCAGCTGACTGACAGCCTCCGGACCAGCTGACTGACAGCCAGCAGAGCTGTTTATGCAAACAAACAACATCAGGCACTGGCTGCTTCACAGACACTGCTTTTGTACAGCTACTACCAGCTGGTTGCAAAACAGATCCTTATTCTTCAACACCTATTCAATGTGTCCTGGCCCACAATTGGTGCTTGTTGAGCAAATGGATTGTTAATAACAGACCTGCATACATATAGACGATGAAATGTACATACACCTTAGTGTGTGGTTAAATCAATCTTGTATTCAGGGTTGTGTGTGCAGTCAGGTAGTTATAAGCTCAAAGCCTTACATAAAAAAAAACTACAGAATGCTTCACTCTGCTAGTTGTTTATTTGACCTCAGCAACAAGATGTCCCCTACACGGTCATGTTGCAGTCGTACGGTGAAGGATACATCACATCACTACACAAGGATGACTCCAATGCAATGTTATGACTGCCACACACATGTACTTCATTTGAGGTTCACAAACGTGGCCCTGTGCTATAGGTAGGGAATGATTCAAGCTGTAGGCATGGTGGCATGTGATTGTCAATTAACATTAAAATTTGCCCTATAGCACTTTAGGAACATCAGCAGCCAAGCATGATGGCACATTTTATACTCGCTTAATCATGATCATTTCACAGAGGGAGTTACTGGAGCTCATCCTCACTCAAAAGTGACAAGTCAGTCTCTAAAGTTGGGTCTTTTTCCCGTGGATTTTGAAATAACCGGACCTCTTTTTTTGCTTCAACCCAATTCCTGTCAGTTCCTGCACAATATCAAATTAAATCTTAAAGCCCTCAATTATTATTTGACCGTTTTTATTTTTAGGTGTGCTGAGTCAAATGAATCTCTTACGAGGAGAAATAATAAGTTGTGCACAGGTAAATAATGTAACGTTACCCTCCCTTCATTAAGCTCATATGCTTCATGAGGTGGAGAGCCAGTAACTGGCTTCAGTAGCGGAGGACCGTTATATTTGCTGCTTTCGCTCCTCTGTTACCAAAATGAAGTTTAAGAAAATGCATCAACAGAAAACAGGAACAGTCAGGTCCTGAAAGACCGCTTTATAAATTCTGAAGGCGCTTACTTCCCTCTCTCCTTGGCCTATAGCTGCCTCTGTCATTGTGTAGCCTACAGGTGTATTGTGTGATAAGACTTGCATTTATTACCTTAAATGTTTGAGAGTACGATGTATGGAGAGAAAACGGGATCTACTGACTGGAGAGACACTAACTAAGCCAATGGTCAGCGTGGTAGTGTTGTTCACATTCCAATCACAGCCTCTCTTTGTGGTTCCACCATTTATCCTGAAACCCACAGAGATGGATATATACAGTAACTTACTATTACATTTTCAGCCAGGATGCCAGGGTACAAGCCTGATAAATTTGCTTTGCTTCTCATATCCAGCCTGTTTGTTTGTCATTGCATCACTAATGAGAGTGTACATGTTTCTCATGATGCGATTGCACCTTGTTAAATCAGAGATAAAAGTCCCATTAAACAGCAGTGTTAAAGTGCCTGGTTGTGAGAGCTGTTTTTATCCTGCCTCTCTGGCAATGGGTCCCTTGCTGTCAGGCCAGGGCCCGGGGATCTGAGAAGGTCTATATTCACACCTGTCATATCGCCTGGCTGCTCCCTCTCCCCGACACCCGAGGAGACAACAGTAGCATGCACAAGGGACAGCATAGCTGGAGTCTCCTCTGACTTTGAAAAGTGAAGGCATTTCTAACAGACAAGCATCTACCTCCTTTTCCCCCATATTTGTGTGCCTCAGGTATTTTTCTATACATAACCATACACTTCCAGCATCTATTTGGTCTGATAGCAGGTGGCAAACTGTCTGTCAAAGCATATTCAATGATTAATTCAGTTTAACAATTGTATCATTCTTCTTCCTGCTCTGTCAATGTTTGGCCACTTTACAAGGCAGCTCTTGACAGGAAACACATGGGTGGAGTAAAAAAATGAACAAAAAAAACCCTGTCAAATTCAACTGAACAATGCAAGACGGAGTCAAATAAAACAGCTGCTTGCTGTCGTTCATTTTGTTTTGTTTTCTTGATTGCAACACTCCTGACCTCCCAGTTATACGAGCAGCACTCAACATGCCTCTTTGACCACCAGGTGTTTGATACATGTTATGCTTCAGGGGTTTTCTCTCTAAGGTCAGCGGTCATGTGCTTTACAATGTGGAGTATGGGAGTTGTCAGGAGTTACAGTACAGTGAGTCTGTTTCAGTACTTCTACTCCAAACTATTCTCCTTTCTGTTTTACAGTGCAGCAGCAGAAGATGACGCAGCAGTCATTTTGGAATGCCACGCATGCTTAGGGATTGTTCTGATCTGCAAGACCCAGACCCCAGGCAGCTCAGACAGGTAAAGAATGGTGTGGTGTGTGGTGGTTAAACGGTACCAGACCTGACCGTGGGAGAATACTCACTGGTTGGCATGAGTTGTGTCATGGCTTCTGGTTTCGCTTGGTCCGGGGTCGCGTTAAAGGCCACAGCCGTGGAGTTCTCCATGTCGAGCAGAGCGGGTGTCAGGCAGGACGTCAGGAGAGGGGGATTGAGCGGGACAGCTGACAGGGAGAGGAAGAGAAGGAGAAAGAGAGCAATAGAGACGGAATTTGGAGGGTAAAGGGGGATCCTGAAGGAGGAGTGTAGGGGTGTTACTCGGCTCTCTGTATCAAATCTCTATGAAAGGAAGTCAGAGGAAATAGTATATTAATCTCTCAATCCCTCTTAGCCTGTTTGGTATAGGTGAAATAAACTTCTACTGTACATATTCACATGCATACATACAAACACACACACACACACATCCATACATGTACGTACACCATGGACTGTTGCGCTGTTGCACTCACTAGATTGTGCTGTTCTGTCCCAGATTTAGGTATATGAATAACAGATCACACCTCTCATTTCTACACAGACAATATCTAAGAAGTTTTGCAAGTATCTCACTCAACTGTCAATCAAATCACAGTCGGTCGTGGCTCACCAAGAATCTGAGGCTACCTATCCTATCCCATTCCCTTGGACGTGGTCCATAATCCCTCCTCCCTCCCTCTGCTTCCCTGTATCTGCAGCCTGCTGCTGACCCAACACCTTTCTAACAAACAGAGGAAGTGCAGCTTTGAGGAAGCATGGAGCCCAGCCTTATCACAGTCAAACAGTCAGATATACAGTTTACTCTTGAGAGCTGAATAACTCTCCACTCACCCCCCCTCCCCGCCCTCCTCACACCAACCCTGTCTGTCCTGTCCTGTCTGCCGTCTCCCCTGTCTGTCCTGTCTGCCGTCTCCCCTGTCTGTCTTGTCTGTCCTGTGTGCCATCTCCCCTGTCTGCCATCTGTCCTGTCTGCCGTCTCCCCTGTCTGCCATCTGTCCTGTCTGTCCTGTCTGCTGTCTCCCCTGTCTCCCCTGTTTGTCCCTTCTGCCGTCTCCCCTGTCTGTCTTGTCTCCCCTGTCTGCTGTCTCCCCTGTCTGTCTGCTGTCTATCCTGTCTGCCGTCTCCCCTGTCTCTCATGTCTGCCGTCTCCTCTGTCTGTCCTGTCTGCTGTCTCCCCTGTCTGTCTGCTGTCTGTCTGTCCTGTCTGCCGTCTTCCCTGTCTGTCCTGTCTGCCGTTTCTCCTGTCTGTCCTGTCTGCTGTCTGTCTGCTGTCTGTCCTGTCTGCTGTCTCCCCTGTCTGCCGTTTCTCCTGTCTGTCCTGTCTGCTGTCTCCCCTGTCTGTCCTGTCTGCCGTCTTCCCTGTCTGTCTGCTGTTTGTCCTGTCTGCCGTCTCCCCTGTTTCTCCTGTCTGCCGTCTCCCCTGTTTCTCCTGTCTGCCGTCTCCCCTGTTTCTCCTGTCTGCCGTCTACCCTGTTTCTCCTGTCTGCCGTCTCCCCTGTCTGCCGTCTCTCCTGTCTGTCTTGTCTGTCCTGTCTACTGCTCTTCCTATGGTACTCAGTCAGCCTCTCTTATGTCACAATAGATGATCTTCTGTGTGATCAAGCTTCCTCTGTTCAAAGGAATAATTAATGTGTCTAACGGTCTAATATTTTGGCCTTTGTACTTTGTGCCTTTGTTATATTTTGAAAGTTAGAGCGTATGCGACTCCAGAACATTAGGTTCAGCACGCACGGCAGGTGTGATGCTCTGACATCACCATGGTTACACAGAAAATGTCAGTAACTGTAATTTACTTGATTGGGACCGAATGTCCTGGATCATTTTATCTCAGAACTTCTGTGTCTTGGAGAGTCTTGCAGTACCCAACCAATTTTAGTAAACAACCAAAATGTTTTGACTCCAGGGTCTCTTGTAGAATCCGAGCATTGATTTTGAACTTAATTTACCACAGAAGTAATTTTTAACAACGTTTTCAGTGTCTGGTGTCTAATGGCTGACTGGGTGCCACGACGAGGACCAGATGTCAAACCCAGCTGCACTGTCACATGAGCTGAAAGGGCAGTTTGACTTTCGTTTTCATAAAAACGCAGACTACAGCATCATAGATACATAAACCTACGTAGGTTATTGTACATACCACTGTCTGCCTCCATTATAACTTAACAGAAGTGTCTTATGTGAGGAGACACAGGCACACTTTGACCAATGTTGAGGTGAGAAAAGAGCCTTGTGGTTGTAACAAACCTCCAAACGGAAATGGCAGCTTGTGTGAGTAAACAACCAATCAACACGTTGCCTCGTCATTTCCTCCTTCAATAATAGCTACGATGTCACCGTATAGTACATCTCTTCCTTCACCGGCTCTTTTATCACGACAACTGGTCATCTGTCAAGAGCTGTCTCAGACCCTTCTCACTCAGCCCCTGTCCACATTATCCTCTAACAGCATTAAGAGAATGCTGAGAAGAAAACATACTTTAGAAGTAGTTTTCACAAAGGACCTTAAAAGGAGCATGCACTCACCAAATTTCCAGAGCTGCACAGCAACACTTTTCCAAGAATTCCTGCCTACACTCTCTAACGCCACTCTCCAAGAAGAAACTGTTATTTAGAACAGAGCAACAGAATATTTAAAGTCAGTCAGTCCTCCCTCTTCACCAATCTTTCACCTTATACCGTTCACTCAAATACTGTCTGTAGACAACACTTTTTTTAATCTCGCCCTGAAAACCGGGTGTGCTATGCAGCTACTTTTTTCCCCCCAGTGCCTGTAAACTCAATCCCCTAACTAATGATCTCTTCTGCTCAACCAATGGACCAAGAGGCCCCTCCCAGCAACAAGCAAATGATTCCCAAGTTTCACTTTAAGCCAGGGTAGGCTAGAGGGAGGAGACAGGAAGAGGGAGGAGAAGAGGGGTAGGGCATTGACTATCCAAAATGTAGTCTGGGAAGGACTGCCGTTGACTGTTAAGGCTGTGGACCGAGCAGAAAAACATTCATCATGGGAGTTATGTAGTCCAAAACCCTGGGATCGATTCGTGCAAGGTTTGCTCAAACTGACTTAAAGGAGCAATAACAAAGGGTCACCCCACTTGTTTTGGGGTGACCCTTTGAGGGATGTGGCTGGAACATTTTAACCACTCTCAAATTCATTAAACAGAGCTATGGATCCAAGGACTGACAATACATGATATCAAAATGATAGTTTTAACCATTTTTTGAGGGTTTACAGTTTCTTTACAATTACATTTTTTGACAAACAAAGAAAAGCAAGCTCATATTTGGGTTCCTATGTGGTACAACTGTTGAACTAAGCTCTTGAGGAATTCATAAGTTGTATTTGTTAAGAATCAATGGGTATATAATTTATTTAAAAGTACAAAAATGGATGTACCAATAGCAGATTCCCCCTTTAACAGAGAGGGTTTTGAGCCTATAGGGAATTAAATCCATGGCTCTAGAGTTACAGTTGCGTGGAATGAGGGAGAGCGATGAGAGAACGGGACAGGAATTTGAACAGCTGCACAATACTTAGGGAGTGTTCATCCAAACGCCATCTCCAGTTGCACTACACAGTACATGTAGCAAGAACAATGCAAACCATGTCTGCCTCTGTTACCATTTTGTAAAAGATTCTAAAGAATTCTCGAGGAGTTCTAAGACTAACGAGGGATATTATCCAACCAGATAATTAAGACTTAATGCACACTCCCTACAGCAGATATCGACTTTCATTTGGTCTGATGTATCAAGTCTGTTGTCAACATGGCAATTTAAACATACTATTCACTCAGTGTAACAATCGTTGAAAAGTATATTCATGTAACACATAATACGTTAGCTCCAACTCGAAGCCAGAATCCTTTTTAATGGCCATGCTTGGCTCATCATGCGCGGTCAACTTTCACCTCAACAAGACTCGATTGTGAACATAACCAATCCATGACTGAATGACAAAGAGGTGGGAGATATGTATCTGATCTCCGTGTGTCAGTTCATTCTCATTATCCCTGACGTCTGCAGAGATCCTCTGCCAAGCTTGAAGCTAATCTCGTCCTTCTCTATTCATGTTCCACGTTCCACAGACTGCATAGAACCTAGGTGTCTTTCATCTCTGCACAAGGACCCAACTATACGATTCTGAGATTACTGAATTATGCATAGAAAATTGGCATGATTACACAACAATACCCTCAACACAGCAAAACATGTTTTGAAAGGATGACGTCATCTTTTCATGATCAAAGTAGGAAGGTAGGCTACTGACTGTCAATGAGGCAATAGACTGAATATATAATTTTAGATTGAGCCAAGAATGCTACACCCATGAAAGCGTCAATGATGGCTTTGTTACATCTACTCGATAAACACTAACTGACAATTCATGTTTAATCTTGTTTTGTTAAACCACCATTTCAAACATTTATTTTATTGTCCTTTGCTTATATTTAGAAAATATTTCCTCTGGTTAGTGGCAGAGAGAAACTTTGAGGTATCAAAAAAGGCAGGTGTTTGGTGCTGTTTGGTTCAGGTGCCCTGAACATGTGGGATCTGTGTCTTTGAACCTAGTGGCACTACCACTAGGTGTAGATGGGGACAACTTCAATAGGTTTCCTGTTTCATGCCACATTTAGTTTAAATCTTCCGTTCCAAGCCTAAAATAATAAGATATATGTTAACATTGTTTTAACATGTTTGTACTAAAATAAGAATTGACAATGCACCACCTCCACATCTTTTTCAGGGGATGTCTGAACTCATTGTCTCGGTTTACAGTTGACACACATCTTTGTTCCTCCCTGTCTGACTTTCCAGGGTGTTTGTTATCTGAGAGAGTGTCACACCCTGGCCTTAGTTATCTTTGTTTTCTTTATTATTTTAGTTAGGTCAGGGTGTGACATGGGGGATGTTTGTGTTTTTTTGTCTAGTCTTGGGTGGTTGTATTGTCTAGGGAGTTTTTGTAGAGTTCATGGGGTTGTGTTCAGTGTAGGTGTTTAGGTAAGTCTATGGTTGCCTGGAATGGTTCTCAATCAGAGACAGCTGTCTATCGTTGTCTCTGATTGGGAGCCATATTTAAGGCAGCCATAGGCATTAGGTAGGTTGTGGGTAATTGTCAATGTTTGACGTTAGTAGCTTGTGTCTGCACTTTCGTTTTGTAGCTTCACGGTCGTTGTTTTTTTTTGTCTAGTTTGTATTAGTGTTCGTTTTAATCTTCAAAATAAAAGAAGATGTATTCATATCACGCTGCGCCTTGGTCCTCTCATTCACCTAAAGACGATCGTGACAGAGAGATAATATTGCTTATTCACAGCATTATATTCATTTTGACATATACATGCAGTGGGATTGCTCATCATCTGGCCATTTATCTAAGATGTCTTGCACTCTATAAAGTACTTCTCTCCGGCTCTACTTTCACACTGACACACACGGTTTGACTAAACCCCTTCTGGCAAAGTCTTAAATCATCATGACCCAATCTTACATTCTAGGTTTGCTCAACTGCCTCTTGATTGCCATAACACAACTTCACGTCTGTCTTCCTGAAGCATTGTTGTCAACTTCACCTCTTCCTTACCTCAAGCATTGTTGTCAACTTCACGTCTGTCTTCCTGAAGCATTGTTGTCAACTTCACCTCTGCCTTCCTGAAGCATTGTTGTCAACTTTACGTCTGTCTTCCTGAAGCATTGTTGTCAACTTCACCTCTGTCTTCCTGAAGCATTGTTGTCAACTTCACCTCTTCCTTGCTGAAGCATTGTTGTCAACTTCACCTCTTCCTTGCTGAAGCATTGTTGTCAACTTCACGTCTGTCCTCCTGAAGCATTGTTGTCAACTTCACCTCTGTGTTCCTGAAGCATTGTTGTCAACTTCACCTCTGTGTTCCTGAAGCATTGTTGTCAACTTCACCTCTGTCTTCCTGAAGCATTGTTGTCAACTTCACCTCTTCCTTACCTCAAGCATTGTTGTCAACTTCACGTCTGTCTTCCTGAAGCATTGTTGTCAACTTCACCTCTGTCTTCCTTCTTGAAGCATTGTTGTCAACTTCACCTCTGTCTTCCTTGCTGAAGCATTGTTGTCAACTTCACCTCTGTCTTCCTTCTTGAAGCATTGTTGTCAACTTCACCTCTGTCTTCCTTCTTGAAGCATTGTTGTCAACTTCACCTCTTCCTTGCTGAAGCATTGTTGTCAACTTCACCTCTGTCTTCCTTGCTGAAGCATTGTTGTCAACTTCACCTCTGTCTTCCTTGCTGAAGCATTGTTGTCAACTTCACCTCTGTCTTCCTTCTTGAAGCATTGTTGTCAACTTCACCTCTTCCTTGCTGAAGCATTGTTGTCAACTTCACCTCTGTCTTCCTTGCTGAAGCATTGTTGTCAACTTCACCTCTGTCTTCCTTCTTGAAGCATTGTTGTCAACTTCACCTCTGTCTTCCTTCTTGAAGCATTGTTGTCAACTTCACCTCTTCCTTCCTGAAGCATTGTTGTCAACTTCACCTCTGTCTTCCTTCCTGAAGCATTGTTGTCAACTTCACCTCTGTCTTCCTGAAGCATTGTTGTCAACTTCACCTCTGTCTTCCTGAAGCATTGTTGTCAACTTCACCTCTGTCATCTTGAAGTATTGTTGTCAACTTCACCTCTGTCTTCCTGAAGCATTGCTGTCAACCCAACCTGGTAAATGGTAAACAATTGTTCTTTATTTACATGCATTTTTATTTATTTTTATTTGATCGGGTAGACCTAAGTTGACTGAGAATACATTATCATTTGCAGCAACGACTTGGGAAATTGTTACAGGAAAAAAGCCAATTGGAAACTGGATGTATTGACCTAAAACGTGATTTATTACCTGTAATATATTTAATGTTTTGTTTTTAATTAGATAAAGACCATCAGGAAACACAACGGAAAAGAACTGGGAAGTAAAAATCAGTAACTAACAGAGAAGGAAAGATAACCCCCTGTTTTTTAATAACATACTGTACCTTTGAATAACTGTTTTATTTTCTCTGTAGCTGAGGAATAATATCTAAGAAACAAGCCTCAGACTCATCGATAGACAGGAAAATATCTAATACTATAGGTGTCACAACCTGCTTATATACAAAATAATAGTAATAAACAGAAATACAGGTCAAATGTAATTTATCCTGAGATAAGTGAATCGAGGCTGTTTGGAGATAAAAGTGAGTTATATTGTACACATCACCCATTGAGCGGAGAGTGTTGCGGGGGTCCTCGACACATTGATGGACTGCAATTTAAATAAAGCTTGGCTAGCTGGAACTGAATAGCTTTTTAATTGCAGCCATTTTCTTTAAAAAATGGGGGTGACTGGTGGCTGTCAGGGACTACAGATGCCAGGCAAACAGTTTTTATACCCGTCTCGGTGGCACCAGATGTTTGTCTGTCATTTTAGCTATTACATTAATTACCTAGAAAACTCATTGTTTCACTGCATGCATTGAGTTACTGAAGTGGTGATACTAAACATGAGCAATAAAGCTCATTTATTTGCATCACCAACCCTCGTGAATTTACGCAGTCACAGAGCATGGCATACCAAGTGATAAGAATAACACATATCAGTCATATCATATGCAGTGATGAAGTGTTTGCATACTGTAGGTTCCTGTAGTAGTCTGATATTTACAGTAGCTAACACCATATAACCCCATATAATAGCTTGATCTATACCTAACCCCATATAATACCATGATTATTACCTAACCCCATATAATAGCTTGATCTATACCTAACCCCATATAATACCATGATTTTTACCTAACCCCATATAATAGCCTGATCTATACCTAACCCATATAATAGCCTGATCTATACCATCACTGGGACCAAGCTTCCTGCCATCCAGGACCTCGAAACCTCTATAAAAAGGTGTCGGAGGAAGGCCCTAAAAATTGCCAAAGACTCCGGCCACCCTAGTCATAGACTGTTCTCTCTGCTAACGCACGGCAAGCGGTACTGGAGCACCAAGTCTAGGTCCAAAAGGCTTCTTAACAGCTTCCACCCCCAAGCCATAAGACTTGCTGAACAGCTAATCAAATGGCTACCCGGACTATTTACATTGAACTCCCTTTTTTTATGCTGCTGCTACTCGCTGTTTATTATCTATGCATAGTTACTTTACCCCTACCTACATGTACATATTACCTCAATTACCTTGACTAACCTGTACCCCCGCACATTGACTCGGTACCGGTACCCATGTATATAGCCTCGCTGTTGTTATTTTATTGTTGCTCTTTTATTTTTTACTTTAGTTATTTAGTAATTATGTTTCTTAACACTTATTTTTCTTAAAACTGCATTGTTGGTTAAGGGCTTGTAAGTAAGCATTTCACAGTAAGGTCTACACCTGATGTATTCGGCGCATGTGACAATGTCATGGATCCCTCTGGACCTGTGTCATCACACACACCTGGTCCCCATTTCCCTGATTGTAATTGTATAAATGTGCCCTTTGTTTCATCATTGGGCTGTCGATTATTGTTCCAATGTCCGTTGGTCGTGTGAGTACCTGTGCTGTGTTGTTTTGGCTTTCGTGCTGCATGTATTGAAAAGATGATTACGGATCTCATCCCGTGTAAAATCATTGTGCGCGCGTGTGTTACGGGTCTCGCCCCGGTGTATTTATTTGAGGAACTCCTCACTCTTTTGTTTGGGTTTCTACCCTGTGTTTTGTATATGTGTTTGTTTGTCTTCGTCCTAGTGCATTTACACGGCACGCTGTAATTTGGGTAAATAAAAAACCCTATTACGCATTCCTGCGCCTGTCTCCCGATCCCTTTATTTTTTTATTTTACCTTTATTTAACTAGGCAAGTCAGTTTTGAACAAATTCTTATTTTCAATGACGGCCTAGGAACAGTGGATTAACTGCCTTGTTCAGGGGCAGAACGACAGATTTTTACTTTGTCAGCTCGGGGATTCGATCTAGAAACCTTTCGGATACTAGTCCAACGCTCTAACCACTAGGCTACCTGCCGCCCTGACGTGACAGACAAATACAATTTGATCGGATTTTGATTTGATAAATACCTAACACCATATAACCTCATATAATAGCCTGATCTATACCTAACCTCAACACCCCATCAACTCTAGAGATGTGTAGAAATAGACCCATGTGAGCTAAATTGTATTTCTTTTAAAAATTATTCAAGATCAGCATTCTCTGGGTACTGTATCTTCATCTCTAGTGAAGGTGTTTGCTCTCTGTTCCATTAGTGAGATGGGCTGGTTGTCGTTTAAGTGATAATGCCCAAGAAGCCGGTGTTTGGAGGATGTTTTCAGGCCCGAGACGAAGTCCAATATGTCCTCCAAACACCTGCTTTGAGGGCATTATCACTTTTATTCAACGTGTTACCAACATATTCAAGTAATGATTGACATATTATCATTAAAAACGTTATTTTGATTAATTTATTCATACTATTTCATCCTTCCACAAGATATAGTCCCAAAACAAATCTACAGTTGCTACCCAAGCCGGCTGGTCGTTCGTTCTATTGATTCGGTTGAAAGAGACCTATGGACACGACCCAGTTGTTTGTTCTAACTGTTGCACTGCCATACTGGCTGGCAACATTCTTATCCCTTGCTTGCTAGCTAGCCAACTACGGCTAACTTACAGACACGTCAAACAGTGTAGACAGAATAACAACAGTAGCTGCATTTGTTTAAGCTGTTTTCTAGTGACATTTATTTGGATACATCCATAACAATGAGCTAATGAGGCACCATTTCACCTGGCATAGAAAATGTGCTCTCTCATCAGGACACTGTTCAGGACACATCAGGACACTGTTCAGAGGAGCTAGTCAACAACACAGCTAACACAATCACTTCAAACGGAAGCTGGAAAGACTGCAAACTAGCTGCACTTCATTCTGTTGTACCTTTTTTCAATTGACATTCATTTGTATATATCCATAAAAATGATGCCAGCTGATTCATGATTTTGACTGGCTGAGAAACGCTGCCTGCCTCTCTCTCTTGTCCCGACTCCTGACCCCTACATGTTGGAGATCAACTTTGAATATTGAAACAATGTTGCAAATGTGTGAGAGACAGACATCAAGGTTTATACAAATCTCCGCTGTTGAGAACTAAATGTTAATCTAAAAGAAATGTGAGATAATGTCTAGATGTTTTTTATAGTGGAGATCAAGTTTATAACTTCCCTGCCTGGGCTGATGAGACAGTGGATTGCTCAGTCAGATGGAACAGAGGAAATAGGTATTTTAACTTCATAGATTTAGCCGGTAGTAACTTGTGAAATAGACACCGGCTGGAATGCTTTTTTAACCAATCAGCATTCAGGATTAGACCCACCCGTTGTATAAAATTAGTGAAAACACTGCTCCATTTACACAGACAGGCAGGTCCAGGAAGACTTCTGATGAATGGTTCTGGAGACACACACACACACACACACACACACACACACACACACACACACACACACACACACACACACACACACACACACACACACACACACACAAATCGATTCGGGAGTAAATTGAGCAAACTATGATTCAACGGTGTTATTGCATATGAAAGTGTAATCGCTGCGAATATATTTCTCAATCTCTGTTCCCATGGTGATGCTGACTAAACATGGAAAATAGTTTTGTCAGTATTCTTCAAAGGATACATTTTCTGAACTAATGCATAACACCACCGTAACAGCACATCATATCACAGCATCTCGCTAACGAACATGCTTGCTTTAACATACAGTACTCACAAGTTTAAAACTCCTCCCATGTACTTACATCCGCTTCAACGTACTCATTTCTTCTGTCTTCATTTTGAGGATTGAATCTGTTATTCTCTTAATTACTTCACGCCAACCCTCAATTCCCTCTGTCCATGTGCAATTGAATAAAGTGTATCCTGTGACCAATTCAACTGTGTATAGTATGTCCTTATTTATTCTCATTTTAAAACATATGTAATAAGTGTCTAATTGAATCAAAATACAAACTCAAAGGACACAGCTCTAATGGGGTTCAGCTCAATTTTTAAAACTTTTTTTATTTAACTAGGCAAGTCAGTTAAGAACAAATTCTTTTTTTACCGGGGAACAGTGGGTTAACTGCCTTGTTCAGGGGCAGAATGACATATTTTTACCTTGTCAGCTCGGGAATTCGATCCAGCAACCTTTCGGTTACTGGCCCAACACTCTAACCACAGGCTACCTGCCTCCCTGATGGGGTTCAGCTCTAATGGGGTTCAGCTCTAATGGGGTTCAGCTCTAACGGGGTTCAGCTCTAACGGGGTTCAGCTCTAACGGGGTTCAGCTCTAACGGTGTTCAGCTTTAATGTGGTTCAGATTTAATGATGTTCAGCTTTAATGTGGTTCAGATTTAATGGGGTTCAGCTCTAAATAACCAGCTGATCTGACAGTATATTAATGAAAAACATGTTAATGAGTGAGTTCTCTTTCACGGAAGTCATGCCAACTTTAGGTTGACGGTAACTAGCAGTGTCAGAGTGAATCAATGGTTAAATATGCATTCCAGCAATTTTTTTTACTTTTCCTATTGGAAAACAATATCTCACGTATAAATACAGTAATGTACTACAACAAAAACAATCACAACAGTGGAGGTCCCGTGGTGCTGTTTCCCCCTACTGCCCATTCCATCTTTAATTGTAAAAAAATAGTTTTTAGCAAAACAATTACTTCAAGGAGTTGGTCTGAAGGTGCCCTCTGATGTCACCCCCCCAACACTTGTCCCATGTCATGAGGTGAAAAGAAGACTGGACTGCTACTTTTAAACAGTGGATCACATTTATTTTAAACAGATATTTATTTCACTAGAGAAAGACAAAGAAGACATCACATGCAGAGTTCTGTGTTAAGTTTTCATTATTCTTTGACTGTTTTTGTGAGAAACTTGAGATAATGGCAGGATGAGATGTGTGATAGGTGACACAGACAGTATACCCAGTGGGGATTCTCAGTGTTGGCATTTGGGGCTTGACAGTACTAGTGTCTCGTCAGGTGCCAGAGGCAGATGCCAGATAGAGAAATGAGGAAGGTAAAGCACAGTAGGATGGAATAGAACTGATGTCAAACTTGAAACCATAGAATTACAATTCTATTTCTATACCTGAAGCAGTGGGAGATTGAAAATTACAGGCGTCATTTCTCTGAGTACAGCCCTTCTGTTTCAAAGTTAAATCTGTTTAAAATGAGAGTAGTTAGCCACATTTTCCTGATTTCACGTTGACTATATAATTGAGTTTCAGCAGGCTCCTGCAAAATGAAAATGCACATTCCATATAGTAAGATGTACAAATATACAATTTGAATAGAACAAACGTTACCATTTAAATCAACATTCCCTGGTGGGTGTACCGGCGACCATCTTTGAGGGGCCATTCAGAAAATTCAGACTCCTCTTATTGTTATTGAGGTGACATGATTAACACTTACTAATCGACTCTAGATGAACAACACACATATCAAGAGGGACAGAGATGTTACAGTCCACTTTGCAGGGAAGGACCCATTTCCACCAATCACTAGCTATCTCCTACCCCCATCGCCCAACACTAGCAGGTCATATACTGTACTCTAGGATCCTGCTTCTGCCAGTCACAGGCAGTCAGTCAGTTACTTGAGCTGTTATATCTTATGGCCTATTGAAACCTGGGATTCCTACTTTACTCGTAACATGACTGTCCTTTACCTTGGTTGAAAAATATCCTCCAACTTTGTCTCACTTGTCACAATTTCCTTGATTCATGGTAGGGAGTGGGGGAAATAGTTTGAAAGCTGCACGCTCACAATTAGTAAGGGGAGACTGGGGGAAGTAACATATTTGGTATTTTGGTCTATTATAGACCTGTTAGGGTTATCATCGTTATCATTTCAGCCCACGTCCCCGCAGGAGGCCTTTTGTCCTTTTGTCATTGTAAATAAGAATTTGTTCTTAACCTCACTAGGGTATGTGGGACGGTAGCGTCCCACCTCGTCAACAGCCAGTGAAACTGCAGGGCGACAAATTCAAAACAACAGAAATCACATAATTTAAATTCCTCAAACATACAAATATTTTACACCATTTTAAAGATACACTTGTTGTAAATCCAGCCAAAGTGTACGATTTCAAAAAGGTTTTACTACGAAAGCACACCAAACGATTATGTAAGGTTAGAGCCAAGTCACAGGAAAAAAAAAAGAAGCAATTTTTCCAGCCAAAGAGAGGAGTAACAAAAAGCAGAAATAGAGATAAAATTAATCACTAACCTTTGATGATCTTCATCAGATGACACTCATAGGACTTCATGTTACACAATACATGTATGTTTTGTTCGGTAAAGTTCATATTTATATCCAAAAATCTGAGTTTAGGCGGGACGCTACTGTCTCACTTGGCTAAAAGACAGAGAAAATGCAGAGCGCCAAAATCAAATTAATTACTATAAAAATCAAACTTTCATTAAATCACACATGAAAGATACCAAATTAAAGCTACACTGGTTGTGAATCCAGCCAACATGTCAGAATTCAAATAGGCTTTTCGGCGAAAGCAAACAATGCTATTATCTGAGTTAGCACCATTGTAAACAAAGAGAGAGAAGCATATTTCAACCCTGCAGGCGCGACACATAACGCAGAAATAAAAATATAATTCATGCCTTACCTTTGACGAGCTTCTGTTGTTGGCACTCCAATATGTCCCATAAACATCACAAATGGTCCTTTTGTTCGATTAATTCCGTCGATATATATCCAAAATGTCCATTTATTTGGCACGTTTGATCCAGAAAAACACCGGTTCCAAATTGTGAAACGTGACTACAAAATATCTCAAAGGTTACCTGTAAACTTTGCCAAAAAATTTCAAACTACTTTTGTAATACAACTTTAGGTATTTTTTAACGTAAATAATCGATCAAATTGAAGACGGGATGATCTGTGTTCAATACAGGATTAAAACCAACTGTAGCTAGCTTTCTGGTCATGCGCTTCTAACAAACAGGACACTTCGAGTGACCCTCCTTCAAGATGGCCGTACTTCTTCATTACACAAAGGAATAACCTCAACCAATTTCCAAAGACTGTTGACATCCAGTGGAAGGGGTAGGAACTGCAAGAAGGTCCATTAGAAATCTGGTTTCTCAATGAAATCTCATTGAAAAGAGAGTGACCTAAAAAAAAAAAGAATCTGAATGGTTTGTCCTCGGGGTTTCGCCTGCTAAATAAGTTCTGTTATACTCACAGACATGATTCAAACAGTTTTAGAAACTTCAGAGTGTTTTCTATCCAAATATAATAATATGCATATCTTATCTTCTGGGGATGAGTAGCTGGCAGTTTAATTTGGGCATGCTTTTCATCCCAAATTCCGAATGCTGCCTCCTACCCAAGAGAAGTTAACTGACTTGCCTAGTTAGATAAAGGTCATATAAAAAAATGTAGAGTGGCTCTCTATTTGCCTTCAGCATGCATTGCTTAATGTCTAAAGAATCCATATGTTCCACTGAAATATGAGAAATTTGACACAATTACAATCATGGTCTAAAATTTAACTCACATTTTTCTGGTCTCTGTCTTGACTCGGTCTCAACCCTCCCCTCCCGATCTCGGTATTGACTAGGTCCCGACCCCTCCCTCCCGGTCTCGGGTATTGACTCGGTTTCAACCCCCAGCCCCCACCCCCGGTCTCTGTATTGACTAGGTCTCAACCCCCCCCTCCCGATCTCGGTATTGACCCGGTCTCAACCCCCCCCTCCCGGTCTCGGTGTTGACTCGGTCTCAGCCCCCCCCCCACCCCCCGGTCTCTGTATTGACTCTGTCTTGACCCCCCCCCCCCTCCCGATCTCGGTATTGACTAGGACTCGACCCCCTCCCCCCCCCCTCCCGGTCTCGGGTATTGACTCGGTCTCGACCCCCGGTCTCTGTATTGACTCGGTCTCGCCCCCCCCCCCCCCGGTCTCTGTATTAACTAGGTCTCGACCCCCCTGATCTCGGTATTGACTAGGTCTCGACCCCCCCCCCCCCCCCCTCCCGGTCTCTGTATTGACTCGGTCTCGACCCCCCCTCCCGATCTCGGTATTGACTCGGTATCGACCCCCCCTCCCGGTCTCGGTATTGATTCGGTCTCGACCCCCCTCTCCCGGTCTCGAATTGGTCTTGAATTGGCCTCGCTTTAGGTGGTCTCACACACACTAGTCAGCCATGCCAAACTGCACCAGTTCCCAATTATCAGTTTCATTTGGTCTATTTTGCTGGTGGTTAAACCTTATCAAAGCCACAGTCTGTTCTGTGCTTTGTGCTTAATTGGAGAGCTATTCTTAATTAAAGCTTGTGCACGATTCGCTCAGAGTAGGCTGAGGCTCCCTGGGAGCAGTCACGCAGGAGTGTGAGAATATGTTGTGGTTGAGTCACAATCACCATAATACTGACGGCCATTTATGGCCAACATTATATGAAAATAATTAACACTCTCATTATGTTGTCTCTGTTTGACTACACTAAAGAAATGGATGTATAGCGAAACAATGGAAGTAAGAAATAACAGGTAAAAACAATAATTTCTCAGCAGAGAATAGAGTATAATCAAAAGGTATTATGCCCAAGTACCGGGGGCGCGCGCACACACACACACACACACACACACACATACACATGCATAGCTATATGGCTATTTCCTCCTACACGCCACTTTCAACTTTCTACTTTCCTTATCATCTTCTTTTAGTTCTATGGAACAAAAACTACTTTCAGGTGGCAGTTGAGTAGTGCCACAGTACCCAAACCAACCAATAAGAGGAGCTCTGGCACTTATTTAGCTGACCACAGAGAAGACTGTTGTTCATCAGTGTGATGGTTTTCATCACTTTCACACTCCTCCTTTAGTTGGATCTTTGTAAGGCCTCTAATTGCGGAAATTCTTGGCATCATCTTGCACAATATGTCCCTCAGAATAATCTCCTTTGCCATTCACTTAATGCAGTATGAATGTCTTTCTCATTAGAAGTATTGACAGTGCCTTCTATGGTCTCCCTCCCTCAGATCTGTGTTGCTGCCACGCTTATTCTCTAACCAGATGCCAACCCTCTCTTATTCTTTCTTTTTTTACCATCCTCCTCTTCTGCTCCACCCACTCTCTCCTTTTTCGCTCTCCCTTTATTCCCCCCTCTCCCACTATCGCTTATTCTGTCTAGTGCCCCTGCTTTCTCTGCCTCCCCTCCCCTGCCCGCCTCTCCTTTCTTCTCTCTCTCCTTCCCCTGACTACCTCTCCTTCCCCCTCTCCCTCCCTCCCTTGTCCACCTCTCCTTCCCTCTCTCTCTCCCTCCCCTCCCCGCCTCTCCTTCCCTCCTCCTTGCTCCGTGTCCTGCTCATGGCTCAGATCAGCATGAACGAGAGTGAGTGAGCCAGTGGATGCGGGCGGGAGTCAGAGGCTAATGCCAGACGACTGGAAATCTATGACGCTTGGTTTGGCCCAGGGGGTGGGCGACAGCAGCCAATACAGTGTGTGTCCCAGATATAGTCTGGTGGAAGAAGAGAAGAAGAGAAACATGGCTAACTAAAGCAAAGATCACGGGGAGAGAGTGTGTGTGTGTGTCAGTGGGTGTCGCAGTCGGTCAACCATATAACCACCAACACCAACACAAAAGCCATAGGGCTTTTGTCAACCAGTGGCCACCCTCTTGTGAGAGAATCTGTGTGAAGAAAAATGAGGAGGAGGAGAAGAAGAAGAAGAAGAAGGAGGAGGAAAAGGAGGAGAAGAAGGAGGAGGAGGAGAAGAAAAAGGAGGAGGAGGATGAAAAGGAAAAGAAAAAGGAGTAGGAGGAGGAGGAGAAGAAAAAGGAGTAGGAGGAGGAGTAACAGCAAGCAATGCAGGTGTAGAAGCACGGTGGCTAGGAAAAACTCCCTAGAAAGGCCAGAACCTAGGAAGAAACCTAGAGAGGAACCAGGCTATGAGGTGATGGTGTGGGGGTGTTTTTCTGGTGACACTGTCTGTGATTTATTTAGAATTTAAGGCAGACTTAACCAGCATGGCTACCACAGCATTCTGCAGCGATACGCCATCCCATCTGGTTTGTGCTTAGTTGGACTATCATTTGTTTTTCAACTGGACAATGACCCAACACACCTCAAGGCTGTGTAAGGGCTATTTGACCAAGAAGGAGAGTGATGGAGTGCTGCATCAGATTACCTGGCTTCCACAATCACCTGACCTCAACCCAATTGAGATGGTTTGGGATGAGTTGGACCGCAGAGTGAAGGAAAATCAGCCAACATGTGCTCAGCATATGTGGGAACTACTTCAAGACTGTTGGAAAAACATTCCAGGTGAAGCTAGTTGACAGAATGCCAAAAGTGTGCAAGCTGTCATCAAGGTAAAGGGTAGCTACTTTGAAGAATCTCAAATAGAAAATATATTTTGATTTGTTTTACACTTTTTTGATTACTATATGATTCCATATGTGTTATTTTATAGTTTTGATGTCTTCACTATTATTCTACAATGTAGAAAAATGTAAAAATAAAGAAAAACCCTTGAATGAGTAGGTGTGTCCAAACTTCTGACTGGTACTGTAGAAGAAGAAGTAGAAGAAGAAGCTGGTGACATCCTGAGCGAAACGGCATTGAAATGTTTTTGCCTCATTAGACAGAAACCAGTGTGAGTCTTTATGTGGTTCCTGTACCTGCTGTGTGTGTGTCTCTGTCTCTGTCTGTCTGTATGTGTGTGTGCGTACGTGTGTGTACATTTTGCCTGTTTGTGCTGTTCTATGGCAGTAGAGCGTACACTCTCTCTAATTCATCATCCTTCCTCAGGACCATTTTATCAGGGTTTACATTTTGAGAGGCTACAATAAAGCTGAGCTGAACACCTGCATGTGCATACCACACATCTCCATGTGTGTGTGTTTGAGAGCCATTCTGGTCTATCATCCTGTGTCTGTGCGGTCATTGATTTTACATCCCCCTGTGGATTTTTGGTCCGTGCGTTTAATCAGCTGAGAAGAGAAGAAAGCATAGATATGGTAATAAATCTGCAGCAGCTCAGTAAGCCATATCTGAGCCTCGCCAATCGTGGTTAAATCAATTACCCTGTGTGTTTGCTCTACCTAGCATGCTTTTGTCACACGTCTCTGACCTTGTAGAAACATCCTCTGAGCGGGCTTGAGCTAAACAAGAAACAGCACTAATCACTGAAATGGAAATGTCCTCCCGATCGGCAGGGAAACATCAATCGACGACAGAAGAACTTGAGCTGGCAGATAAAAAATGCTGTGACCGTGGTAAACTGTGGATGCGATATCCATAACTGGGACAAAACAACTACCTCTGCAGAATCTTGATACACAGGCCGCAAATCCATTTGTGGATAAGAAATGCACAGGTCATTCTCCCAATTTATTTCAGCAGTTCTGAAGCCTCTCCCTGCCTGAATCTGATTGTTTTGCATCACAATAGCCATTAATAACATCATAGTGCCTCTCATTGAAGAGGGACATGACTGTGGGTGTTAGGGTTAGGTTGCTGCCGCGAGAGTGAAACCTTTCATTAATGATGCACGGCATCCTGGGTAGCTGGTTAACCTGCGGTTGAAACCCTGACTTCAGCGTTTAGTCACTGACTCAGAAAATCTCTCATGAATGATGGACTGAATGGAGAAATCAAACCAATCATTCTCTTTGTGATCGCTGTGCACCAAGCTAATCCCCCCAAAGTGCCAACTTAAGGTGTGTGTGTGTGTGTGTGTGTGTGTGTGTGTGTGTGATTGTAATCTGACATTTCAACAGGTGATTTCACCATGAAATACAGGCAGTAGGGTTGGAAGGGTTAGAAGAGATGGAAGGGTTAGAATGGTTGAAGGAATGGAGTGTTGGAAGGGTTGAAAGGTTGAAATGGTTGGAAGGTTTGAAGGGTTAGAAAGTGTGAACGATGGAAGAATTGAAAGGTTTGAAGGGTTGAAGGATTGGAAGGGTTGGAATTGTTGAGGAGTTGGACGGTTGGAAGGGTTGAAGGTTGTCAGCGTTGGATTGGTTTAAAGGGTTGGAATGTTTGGAAGCATTGAATGGTTGGAATGGTTGGAAGGGTTGTAGGATGGAATGGTCGGAAGGGTTGAAGGTTGGCAGGGTTGGAAGGTTTGAAGGATTGGAAGGTTTGAAGGATTGGAAAGTCTGAAGGGTGGAATAATTGGAAGGGTTGGAAGGGCTGAAGGGTTGGAACATTGGAAGGGTTGAAGGATTGAAGAGTTGGAGGGGTTGAAGTTTTGAAAGGTTGGAAGGGTTGAAGAGTAGGAAGTGTTGAAGGGTTGACGAGGTGGAAGGGTTGAAAGATTGAAGAATTGGAGGGGTTGAAGTTTTGAAAGGTTGGAAGGTTGGAAGGGTGTCAGCGTTGGATTGGTTTGAAGGGTTGGAATGTTTGGAAGCATTGAAGGGTTGGAATGGTTGGAAGGGTTGTAGGATGGAATGCTTGGAAGAGTTGAAGAATGGAATGATTGATAGGTTGGAAGGTGTGAAATGTTGGAAGGATTGAAAGGTTGAAATGGTTGGAAGGTTTGAAGGGTTAGAAAGTGTGAAGGATGGAAGAATTGAAAGGTTTGAAGGGTTGAAGGATTGGAACCGTTAGAATTGTTGAGGAGTTGGACGGTTGGAAGGGTTGAAGGATGTCAGCGTTGGATTGGTTTAAAGGGTTGGAATGTTTGGAAACATTGAATGGTTGGAATGGTTGGAAGGGTTGTAGGATGGAATGGGCGGAAGGGTTGAAGTTTGGCAGGGTTGGAAGGTTTGAAGGATTGGAAAGTCTGAAGGGTGGAATAATTGGAAGGGTTGGAAGGGCTGAAGGGTTGGAACATTGGAAGGGTTGAAAGATTGAAGAGTTGAAGTTTTGAAAGGTTGGAAGGGTTGGAAGGGTTGTAGGATGGAATGGTTGGAAGAGTTGAAGAATGGAATGATTGATAGGTTGGAAGGTGTGAAGTGTTGGAAGGGTTGAAAGGTTGAAATGGTTGGAAGGGTTGGAAAGTGTGAAGGATGAAGGATGAAGAATTTAAAGGATTGGAAGGGTTGAAGGATGTCAGAGTTTGATGGGTGTCAGAGTTTGATGGGTTTGAAGGGTTGGAATGTTTGGAAGCATTGAAGGGTTGGAATGGTTGGAAGGGTTGTAGGATGGAATGGTTGGAATGGTTGAAGGATGGAAGGGTTGATAGGTTGGAAGTTGTGAAGTGTTAGAAAGGTTGAAAGGGTTGGAAAGTGTGAAGGATGAAGGATGAAGAATTTAAAGAATTGGAAGGGTTGGAAGGTTTGGAAGGGTTGGAAGATTTGAAAGGGTTGGATGGGTAGGATTGGTTGAATGTTTGGAAGGGTTGGAAAGGTTGAAGGATGGAAGAGTTGGAAGGATTGTAAGGTTTGGAAGGGTTGGAAGGTTTGAAGAGATGAAGGGTTGGAATTATTGAAAGATTGGAATGGTTGAAGGGTTGGAAGGTGTGAAAGGTTGGAAATGTTGAAAGATGGAAGGGTTAAAGGATGGAAGGGTTGGAAGGGTTGAAAGAATGAAGGGTTGGAAGGCTTGGAAGAGTTGAAGTTTGAATTGTTGGAAGGGTTGACGGATTGGAAGGGTTGGAAGGGTTGGACGGTTTGGAAGGGTTGAAGGGTTTGAAAGTTTGGAAGGATTTGAAGGTTTGGAAGGTTTAAATGTTTGGAAGGATTTGAAGGTTTGGAAGAGTTGAATGGGTTGAAGGCTTTGAAAGGCTGGAAAGGTTGATGGGTTGAAGGTTTGAATGGTTGAAGGGTTGGAATTGTTGGAAGGGTTGGAAAGGTAGGATTGGTTGAAGGCTTGAAAGGATTGGAAGGTTTGAAAGGGTTGAAGGGTTGGACAGCTTGAAGGGTGTGAAGGTGTGGAAGAATTGTAACAGTTGAAAGGTTGGGAGGCGTTTAAAGGTTGGAATTGTTGGAAAAGTTGAAGGTTTGGAAGGTGTGAAGGATGGAATAGTTGGAAGGGTTGGAAAGTGTGAAGGATGTAAGAATTGGAAGGGTTGGAAGGCTTGACGTGTTGAGGGGTTGGAAGGATTGGATGGGTTGGAAGGGTAGGATTGGTTGAAGGTTTGGAATGGTTGGAAGGTTTGAAGGATGGAAGGGTTTGAAGGATGGAAGAGTTGGATGGGTTGAAGGATGTAACGATTTGAAGGGTTGGAAGGTTTGAAAGGGTTGAAGGGTTGGATAGTGTGAAAGACGGAATATTTGGAAGGATTGGAAGGGTTGGAGAATTGGAAGGGTTGGAATTGTTTAAGATTTGGATGGTTTGGAAGGATTGGAAGGGTTGGTTGAATGTTTGAAAGGGTTGGAAGGGTTGAAGGATGGAAGAGTTGGAGGGATTGGAGGGTTTAGAAGATTTGGAAGGGTTGGAAGGTTTGAAGAGATGAAAGGTTGGAATTGTTGAAAGGTTGGAAGGGTTGAAAGGTGTGAAAGGTTGGAAATGTTGAAGGGTGGAATGGTTGAAAGGGTTGAAGGATGGAACGGTTGCAAGGGTTGAAGTGTTGGAAGGGTTGGAAGAGTTGACGATCGAATTGTTGGAAAGGTTGACGGATTGGAAGGCTTGGAAGGGTTGAAGGGTTTGAAGGTTTGGAAGGTGTAAAGGGTTGGAAGAGTTGAATGGGTTGAAGGCTTTGAATCATTGGAAGGTGTGAAGTGTTGAAGAGATGGAAGGGTTGTTGGTTTGAAGGTTTGAATGGTTGAAGGGTTGGAATTGTTGCAAGGGTAGAATTGGTTGAAGGATTGGAAGGGTTGGAAGGTTTGGAAGGGTTGGAAGGGTTGAATGTTTGAAGGGTTGAAAGGGTTTGAAGGGTTTGAAAGGTTGGAAAGTGTGAAGGGTTGGAAGGATTGGAAGGATTGGAAGGGTTGAAGTGTTGGAAGGGTTGGAAGGTTTGAAGGATGGAAGAGTTGAAAGTGTTGGAAGGGTTGGAAGTGTTGGAAGAATTGAACGGTTGGAATGGTTGGAAGTGTTGAAAGTTGTAACAATTTGAAGGGTTGGAAGGTTTGAAAGATTTGAAGGGTTGGAAGGGTTGAAAGGTTGGCAGCTTAGAAGGGTTGGAAGTGATCCCCCACTTCAAAGAAAATGTATCAAATTGAAGCACATTTATTGCAGTTTTACACTATTTAAAACCCCCAAAATGCATTTTTGAGAACGGTATAAACAAGCAACATTGACTCCAGCCATTATCACCTTGTTGCTTTAGCTTTGTTCACCTCAGTCAATAGGGGACTTAACACTCTACAAACACGTCATACAATAATTAGCTATACCATCTACTAAAGCCATCTCTACCTCTGCACTGTCGAGCTGTTACCTTCAGCTGTGTTGGTGCGCTCTCCACAAAGGGAGGGAGTCAGCCATACAAACAGCCTTCCCTCCCACTCCCAGGTGTCCGCATGGTCCTAAAGTAAGCCTCTATTACCGCTAAACTGCATTGACATTTAATTGGGATTGGAATGATTTTATATAACCGCTTAACTGCATTGACATTTAAATGGGATTGGAATGATTTTAGTAGCCTTTTTTCAATGTTTGTTGTTGAACTTGGGCATGGTGACTGCCAAACCCTGCCATACACTGAGTCCTACATGTAGTTAGCAAGGAGGGGCTGACTGACTGTGTGTCATTGATTTAAAAGCCCATGGGACCTAAAACCTCATAGTCTCTTCCATCTCCCTCCACGTGAGGCATTCTGCTCATCGATCCATCAGCCGATCAGAGATTCTCCCTGGAGAGACATCTTCCTCCCTCTAATTATTTCAGAATCACGATCACGGTGGTCTTACCATGAACTCTCCTTGTGTCGTAGGAAGAGATATTTCCTTCTTAGACCATAAAGCTGAGACAATACAGCTTCTTGTTAAAAACAACATCCAATGCATGCATTCCTGATTACAATTTCTGCTTCAGAGAGCACTAATGAAAAAGTGCATAGATGAAATAGCTCCATGTCGTTGTCATCGATTAACATGCAAACACCTAGAAAAATTCATTTTCTAGATCTGCAGTGAGAACAAAAGCCAGAAAGCAGACAGTGTGAAATGTGATTCCTCCTGCCAACCTGCATAAATTTGGACGATTTTGTTTCTTATTTTTTCAAAGCCTGTCTTTTTTATTCTTCTGTTATTTTGCCAAGTTTCACTTAGCAGCGTTGATAATAAGTAGGTACCCAAATGAATCGCTCCCGACATCATAAACAGAAATCAATACTGTTATTTCAATTAGCTTTTTGGCATGGCCTGTTGGTGTATAAACAATTCACTCTATGAAAGTTGGCAGTGAGTGGCAAATACATTTTTGCTTGTCGATACCCTAATTAACATCAAACAAAAACAGATACTTTTTAAAGATGTTTTACTGTATTTTCAAATCTCTGTAAAGTTATTGTCTCACTAATGCCTTTAAATAGTGTATCATCCCTAGAAAGATTACAGTAATTTTGTGACTTTACATTAGTAAGTTTGAAAACTCCATCAGCAGTCCCAGAGAAGGAGCGGGTAGAATTCTTATGTAGCCCAAGAAAGATTTACATTTCAATATTTTATACAGCCAATAAAAGACACATAACTGGAGTTTTGTGTTATTACAAACCAGTTCTGCTTGGTAAGCAATTGTGAGATTATGCCCCATTACCCCAGGTAGTAGGTTCCCTTTACGGTCATGGTGTTGTTACCGTGTGGGCTGGTGGTAACCAGAGAGGAAAATGAGAAGTGAGTATCCCTGACATCATTGTACTGTACATTGTACAGTGTTTTATGAAGGTTAGGATCCCTGTACTGTACGTGAGTTCTCATGACTCTCTCAGTGGGCTGGCTATTGCTATTACATCCAATTTTGTAAGGAAGTTGAATGGTGATCTACAACAGGGGGAAGGACCTGTGTTATTGGAAAATAGTCTATTCAATTTGGCAGAGGTGAGTCAATAATGCCATAGCACTTCCATAACTAGACATAATGAACCCTGCGTATATTTTTCAAAATATGGTGTTGACATTTATATATATATTTTCAGAGTGCTGAAAAAGGACATTGCACGTTACAATACCGGGTGAATATCTGACAGAAGACTATAATGAATAATTGATTTTCTCTTCAGTGTGGTTCACCAATGTACCTGTGCTGCATGCCTGAGATGACACCTGTATGTAGTGGTACAGTGGAAGTGTGACTTTTTTGAAGGTTAAACTATGAATATCGTCATAGAGATGTAGAATCTTAATTTGAGCCAGCTTGATACGGCAGGACAATAATCCTGCAACTGATAATGTGAATTATTATGTGGATTACACACTGAACTCAAATATAAACAAAACATGTAAAGTGTTGGTACCATGTTTCATGAGTTGCAATAAAAGAGCCCAGCAATTTTCCATATGCACAAAAAGCTTATTTCCTCATATGCACAAAAAGCTCTTGTTTACATCCCTGTTAGTGAGCATTTATCCTTTGCCAAGATAATCCATCCACCTGCCAGGTGTGGCATTTCAAGAATCTGATTGAACAGCATGATCATTACATAGGTGCACATTGTGCTGTGGACAATAAAAGGCCACTCTAAAATGTGAGTTGTGTCACATAACACGCGTGAAATTGCCATGCTAATTGCAGGAATGTCCACCAGAGCTGTAACCAGAGAATGTAATGTTCATTTCTCTACCATAATCCGCCTCCAACGTTGTTTTAGAGAATTTGGCAGTACGTCCAACTGGCCTCACAACCCGCAGACCATGTGTAACCACTCCAGCTCAGGACCTCCACATCCGGCTTATTCACCTGCAGGATCATCTTAGACCAGCCACACGGACAGCTGATGAAACTGAGTTTATACAACCAAAGAATTTCTGCACAAACTGTCCGAAACCATCTCGGGGAAGCTGATCTGCATGCTCATTGTCCTCACCAGGGACCGCTAGATTTGTCCCTGGATCCTTTTAGTAGCCTTTTAGTAGCCTATTTAGCTAGCAAGTAAAATGGCTGAATTGAGTAAAGGGTGTTCGCTTGCTTCTGCACAAAGCAGTGAAAACTCCTTTGACTCTATCGCCGACCATGAGGCCATGAAATACATTTTATGTGACGTGTTCACATTCATCCCAGTGAAGGACTTTTATGTAAACTTTACCTGTGACAAATGCCACGAACTAAATGCTGCCAAGAAGAGGATCATTACTTTACTTGAGGAAATTAAACTTCTGGATGAGTGTTTAATTTTGAATAAGGACGCCTCACGTTTAACCTCATTTGTTGATGCCTCTTTTCAAAGAGACGACTGTAATGGAACTTTCATGGATCTTGAGCATTTCCCTACCTTACGGCCAAAAGTCGACTGCTATCAGCTCTACCCCTGGCGGGTGTGAATGGAGAGTGATTGGATCCAGGAGGAGGAAGAGATCCGCACACCAGTGTTCCGTTTTTTTTCTCAGCTTCGTGACATTAAACTCTAATTGTTTTGAGCCACTGCCCCCGCTGTCTTCCTCAGGGAGTATGGACACCGGGTACGCAGATGCTGTAGCTTCTACACTGACGACCACCTCCACTACGGGCTACACTATGGGCTCTCGTGTTCAGGGTGCTGGGCGGCTGGCGACTCCTCCCCGGGAAATCGGGATCTATGTGGCCTTCTCCCCAACCGACTCCTTTGGCTGATTGGAGATTCGGTAGCGTGAGGATCCGACCAGCGCTCATCATTGGAAGCTCAATGGTAAGGAATATCTCCTTGCCAGATAGTAGAACCCTATGATATCCGGGTGCAACAGTAAAGGATATCACTACGCTACTTCTTGAAGCCATAAGCCCAAATTCACAGACCGATACTGTTACAGTACACGTGGGATTCACTGACACTAAGTATGCCAGCTCTGAACTTCTTAGAAGTGACTCCATGGAACTAATTGCAAAACGGAAATACCTAAACAAGCGTCCCATTATACCAGGTTCCATACCCACGACGAGATGTGGATACGGTAGATTCAGTAGGTTGCTTTTACTTCAGGTCTTGCTAAAGAGCTATTGTAACTAACTTTTCACTTCAGTGTGGTGTACCATTTTACTTGTGCTGCATGTTTGAGATGACACCTGTATGTGGTACAGTGGAAGTGTGACATTTTCAAAGGGCTATTTTGAAGGGTATGCTATGAATATCATCATACAGATGTAGAATTTGAACCAGTTTGCTACAGCACGATAATAATCATGCAACAACAGGAAATGTGAATTATTATGTGGATTATACACTGAACTAAAATATAAAGTACATGTATTTTGGTGAGTTTGCAAGTGACCTTAGTGATCATTGTCCCATAGCCTGTATTAGAGATACTAGACAACATAATTCTGATCCCTGTATTATTAGGAAGAGACATTTTAAAAAGTTTTCTCCCCAAGCGTTTATGCTTGACTTGTACTTTTCTGAACAGTGTATACTAGACCCTGAATTAGCTCTTGAGCATTTCTCATCTATTTTTATATCACTGGCAGATAAACATGCTCCTTTTAAACGCTTTAGACTAAATAACAGATCAAATCGCTGGTTTTCTACAGAACTTTCAGATATCTTTAGAACAAGAAATCATGCCTGGGCCAAAGCTAAACTAACGGATGTTGTTGTGGACTGGCAGCTTTTCAGGCAACTGAGAAATAAATGCATGTCCTTAGTAAAAAAGCTAAATCAAGCTACTTCCTAAGTTCTGTGGCTGACTCTGCTGGTGATCCATCTACATTTAGAAAACAGTTAAGGCACTAAAGCGTGGAAATTCACCTCATTCCTTACCCAAGCAATTTATACTGAACTCTGACATCATTATTTTAAAAAATTAGATAGGTCATGCTTTTAATCAACATTTTATGTCCAACAGGTGTTTTTGTTTGAAATAAATCTTGGTTTAATAGACCCGGGTCAGTCAGTAAACTGCTCGTCCCTCTCCCAGCCACAAGTCCCTCTCCCAGCCACAATTCCCTCTCCCAGCCGCTAGTCCCTCTCCCAGCCACAAGTCCCTCTCCCAGCCGCTAGTCCCTCTCCCAGCCACAATTCCCTCTCCCAGCCGCTAGTCCCTCTCCCAGCCGCTAGTCCCTCTCCCAGCCACAATTCCCTCTCCCAGCCGCTAGTCCCTCTCCCAGCCGCTAGTCCCTCTCCCAGCCGCTAGTCCCTCTCCCAGCCACAAGTCCCTCTCCCAGCCACTAGTCCCTCTCCCAGCCACTAGTCCCTCTCCCAGCCGCTAGTCCCTCTCCCTCTCCTCTCCCTTTTTGCTTTTTCTTTAAGCAATGGCTTTTTCCTGGCTACTCTTCCGTAAAGCCCAGCTCCTTGGAGTGTACGGCTTAAAGTGGTCCTATGGACAGATACTCCAATCTCCGCTGTGGAGCATTGCAGCTCCTTCAGGGTTAACTTTGGTCTCTTTGTTGCCTCTCTGATTAATACCCTCCTTGTCGTGGTCCGTGAGTTTTGGTGGGTGGCCCTCTCTTGGCAGGTTTGTTGTGGTGCCATATTCTTTCCATTTTTTAATAATGGATTTAATGGTGCTCAGTAGGATGTTCAAAGTTTCTGATATTTTTTTATAACCCAACCCTGATCTGTACTTCTCCACAACTTTGTCCCCGACCTGTTTGGAGAGCTCCTTGGTCTTCATGGTGCCGCTTGCTTGGTGGTGCCCCTTGCTTAGTGGTGTTGCAGATTCTGGGGCCTTTCAGACCAGTTGTATATATACTGAGATCATATGATCGATCATGTGACACTTAGACTGCACATGGGTGGACTTTATTTAACTAATTATGTGACTTCTGAAGGCAATTGGTTGGATCAGATCTTATTTAGGGGCTTCATCGCAAAGGGGGTGAATACATATCCACACACCACTTTTCAGTTTTTTATTTTTTAGCATTTTTTGAAATTTTGACTATTTTGTGTATGTCCATTACATGAAATCCAAATAAAAATCTATTTAAATTACAGGTTGTAATGCAACAAAATAGGAAAAACGCCAAGGGGGATGAATACTTTTGCAAGATACTGTACCAATTTATTTCACATCATTGTTAAAATATAGAAACTGGGATTACAACACTAGATCACAGGGTTGGTTAATGGTTAGCGCGGCAGGTAGCCTAGTAGTTAGAGCATTGGACTAGTAACTGAAAGGTTGCAAGATCTAATCCCTGAGCTGACAAGGTAAAAATCTGTCGTTCTGACCCTGAACAAGGCAGTTAACCCACGGTTCCTAGGCTGTCATTGAAAATAAGAATTTTTTCTTAACTGACTTGTCTAGTTTAATAAAGGTAATAATAAAAATGCTGGAGACTCCACGTGTATCCACAGATACTCCTTTTCCTACCAGGACCTTATCATGTGGAATAATCTCCAAGTAACATTTCATTTGGATGTGTTGTTTTCAGTTTAGGAGAAAGGGATTTTTGATAAATGTGTTTGATTGTTTATTGTGTACATAATGTTTGCTATTCATATAATTTTGTGTTTTAAATTGGTTATAATTTGATTTTTTGTATTGTTCCCAGGGCACATTTGCAAATGAGACCTAGGTCTCAATGTATTTTTCCCTGGTTAAAAAAAGTTTATTAAATTACATTTCAATTGAGTCATTTTCTTATATGAACTGTAACTCAGTAATATGATATTATAAATGCATGCTGCATTTATATTTTTGTCCAGTTTAATTAGTGGACATTTTTTAAACTTAAAAAGTTAGAAGCCTTTTTAAACCTTTAAACATTCATTAGTTATGCTTTATCTTCCAAATTAGATCAGGCTGGAAACTCTTCTCAAATCTCTAGATCTTCGGAGACAATAATAGATGTTGTTATGTGGTCTTTGGTGACAGATCTGGGTGACAGATCTTCTACACTAGGCATAGGCTCTTCAATGTCTCTAAGAATTCAAGGTATGAAAAAGCATATCTCTCCTTTTCAGCGAATGAGACTTTGCAGCTTGGCGCCACAGGAATGGCATTGGCCACAAACCCAGGTATGTGGCCTTTCGTGAGGGACCTGAAGACTAGAGAGCCTTGGAGAGCAGACTCCAACCTGGATGTCAGAAGGAAGTCCCTTTCACTGGCCCCGGCCCACTGCAATCTAATTTCATGGTGGTTTCACCATGCACCCTCTTCTAAACATGGTGTTCATCTGATATATACAGTGAGCTCCAAAAGTATTGAGACAGTGACACATTGTCACGATCCTCTTCCTGGAAATGACTGGACCAAAGCACAGCGTGGTGAGCGTACATTTGCTTTTATTATTGTAAATGTCGCCAACAAAACAAGAAACAACCGTGAAGCTTAACAGGGCTATAGTGCCACTAACAAACATAACTACCCACAAACGCGAAAGGAAAAAAGGCTGCCTAAGTATGATGCTCAATCAGAGACAACGATAGACAGCTGCCTCTGATTGAGAACCACACCCGGCCAAACACAAAGAAATAGAAAACATAGAAATAAAGAAACTAGAATGCCCACCCTAGTCACACCCTGGCCTAACCAAAATAGAGAATAAAAGCCTCTCTATGGCCAGGGCGTGAAACACATTTGTTGTTGTTTTGCCTCTGTACTACAGCACTTTGGATTTAAATGATGAAGTACAGACAGTCAGCTTTAATTTGAGGGAACCATTTAGAAATGACAGCACTTTTTGTGCATAATCCCCTATTTTAGGGAAACAAAAGTATTGGAACAAATTCACTTATATATAATTTTTATTTGACCTTTTTTTAACTAGGCAAGTCAGTTAAGAACACATTTTTATGTTCTTATATTCATAACACGCAATGACTACATCAAGCTTGTGACTCTACATATTTGTTGGGTGCATTTACTGTTTGTTCTACATTAATGTGGATGTTACCATGATTACGGATAATCTTGAATGAATCGTGAATAATGATGAGTGAGAAAGTTACAGACGCACAAATATCATACCCCCCCAAAAATGCTAACCTTTGTGTATCTAACTTTCTCACTCATCATTACTCACGATTCATTCAGGATTATTCGTAATCATGTAGCATCCACATTAATTTTCAAGTGTTTAGAAACATATGCCATTCTTATTTACAATAAAAGTGACTCCAAAATGACACAATAGAGTACATTATTTACCATTCATTTCTATTGGGCAGAAAATAATCTGAAACACCACCAAAACAAACAGCAAATGCATCCAACAAGTTTGTAGAGTGACAAGCTTTATTTAATCATTGTGTGCTAGGAATATGGGAACAAATATTTAACTTTTGACTACTTCAATACACAATATAAGTGAATTTGTCCCAATAGTTTTGGTCCGGTAAAATGGGGGGACTATGTACAAAAAGGTGCTGTAAACGGTTCACACGATATGGACAAAAATGCCAACAAATTAGTCGTATCAATTCAAATCCAAAGTGCTGGAGTACAGAGCCAAAACATCAAATGTGTCACTGTCTGTAACGGCAGCCTTCCTCCTCTTCGTCTGAAGAGTTGGTGCTCAACATATTTAATAATACGAACTGTGAACACTACAACAATAACAAAATGTGGCAAACCGATACAGTCCTAGCTGGTGCAGAGAAAACACAGAGACAGGAAACAACCACCCACAAATCCCCAACACAAAACAAGCCACCTATATATGATTCCCAATCAGAGACAACACAAAACACCTGCCTCTGATTGAGAACCATATTAGGCCAAACATAGAAACAGACAAACTAGACACACAACATAGAATGCCCACCCAGCTAACGTCCTGACCAACACTAAAACAAGCAAAACACACAAGAACTATGGTCAGAACGTGACACTGTCCCAATACGTTTGAAACTCACTGTAGTTTTCTCTATGGAGTTGTTGATTCTATTTGGAATGTTTCCATGTAATGTCGTCATGCAGTTTATATGACAGAACATATAACCTTTTGTATTTTGGATGGTTTGGCACAAAGTGTCACATTCAGCAGTGCTGTTTAGGTAAAATGATCTAGCTGTTCTGAATATTTTCACAGATTCACCAACAAAGTTACAGTTTTTGTTAGATCATTATTTATAGAGACGATAATGACATGACAAGTTGTGATGAACAATTATATACTGAAGGCTAGATTGGGGAAGTATTGATATACAATAAAGTAACGTTATACTAGAAGTGCATCTAGAGGTCGTGTGAAAGACAGAGCACAACACCAGAATACTACGTCTTTTCTCTGTACCACACTGACGATGACCAAACTCTCTTCAAGTGCACCCATGCTACCAGAGAAATAAAAGCATCACAGGCGGGCCGATCAATAGCCATTGATTGCTACAAGATATTTCATTCATCCATCCAGTTAAGTGAGGGTAAAAAAAGCTGAATTCTGGACACAGATCTTTTTTATTCCATCACAGAGCTTTATAAATTGACCCTGAAGAATAACCCATTGCTTTGGTGAGAAAACCACCCAGAATGTCAGTTTAGCTAAATTGATTCAGCGTGGAGTTCTCTGTAACCCCCTCCCTGCCCAACATATGAAAACACGTTGGTGAGCATGGGGAAAAATAGTTTCTGCACATGTGCAATCATGGTATTCACAAGCCTGCTTTTCCATTCTATACCTGGGCTTGCTCAGTCAAATTATTATGGTTGGAGGCCCTTGTTATGAGCTATATAATTATTGATGTAAGCAGAAATGAACAGTGAGCTGTGGTCTTCCATGTAATGTTCCTATAACGAAAGCAATCATCCCAATTAGGTGCCTTTTGAGTAATGTAAGTTGGTGAAATAAAAAACGGTTTTATTTCCCCTAATTTTAACATTGTGTCCTAAAGAGCACATGTTCAAGTTAATGAAAAACACCTTGTCCATCTCAAAATGTTAAATAAAAAACGTGACTATAGTAATGTGCCAAATAAAATAACAGGGTTGACCGTAACAGGGTTGATGACTTAATCTTAAATCAGCCATAAATCCTCATGTGACATGGGTAATGGAAGCTTGTTTTGTGCAAAAGGGAGGGAGGGGCACTTGAATGCAAGCTTCACTAAATTGTTAAAAACATTTGTAATCTGTCTATCTATGGGTAACAGGGTTTACGTGTTATCCTCAGTTTCCCACCACATAACATCAGCAAATGACCAAACATACTAGAAGCAGCTTACCTGTGTTTAAGCTATATGATTTGACTATTAGATCTTCAATGTTTCTTTTGAAAGACATATTTAAAAAGGAATAGTTTCCCCATATTAAAATGAGAGTTCAGCTCACGTAACAGGGTTGACTTTAAACTGTGGGACAGGTTTTTTTTTAACCTTAAAATGAATCACTAATAACAAGAAATAAATTATAATCTTCAGAAGTGAGTTTGTCAAAGTAACAACGTAACTAGGTTGATGGTGAAATGTAGAGACATTTTGCGGTTAAGTGGGTAAACATTTTCCTAGAAGTCACAGAGGGACATGTAAACATTTAGGCTATTCATATAAAAAAAATCAGATTCATTGAATTTTCCATGTGGTCTATATTAAAGGGTCTATATTAAAGGCACTCATTTCATGGAACAACACAGATATGTGTTAAGAATACTCGAAATACCAAAAAATTTAGTTGAATAGAACAATATGTTGTTGTGTATGAATCACAACAGACGGCCTCTAATGCTGGCCTACTACTACACAAGACTGGAGAATAACTGTCATTAAAGGCAGGAATTTTTGATTGTCAGATTGACATTGGTGCATTTTCTCCTTGACAATGGCACTTGGTCCCTCTTCTTTAGTGGTGTTGTGTGTCCTAGCCTTGAGCATTGGACTATAAGAATGAACACAAGAGTGGCTATCTGTCACGTTCCTGACCTTATTTCCTTTATTTTGTCTTTGTTTAGTATGGTCAGGACGTGAGCTGGGTGGGCATTCTATGTTATGTGTTTCTATGTTTAGGTTCATTGTTAATTAGCCTGATATGGTTCTCAATCAGGGGCAGGTGTTTTACGTTTCCTCTGATTGAGAACCATATTAAGGTACGCTGTTCACACTTTGTTTGTGGGTGATTGTTCCTGTGTCAGTGTTTGTGCCACACGGGACTGTTTCGTTGGTTAGTTTGTTCCTGTTCGTGCGTTCTTCATTGTCTGTAAGTTCTCATGTTCAGGTCTGTTTACGTCGTTTGTTATTTTGTAGTTGTTCAAGTGTGCTTCGTGTTCGTCTTTAAATAAATCATTATGAATTCAACCTACGCTGCATATTGATCCGATCCATGCTCCTCCTCAGACGAGGAGGAGGAGAACGAACGTTACACTATCTCAGGAACCACAAAGTTATCTTCTCTATAATGGCCAAACTTGTTTTGGAGAGAGCTCCCACCAGTGTTGTGCCTCACAAAACAACTATTAAATCAATAGAAATACTAAAACAAACCTGTGGGAAATGATGTAGTCCTTTCTGCTCAGTCCTTCAGCGTCATCCATTGATCCCTCCCCCTTTGGAGGCCTTCAGACAGAGGAAGAGGATGAGGGAACTAAAAGACAGAGAGGAAGAGATAACTAAAAGACAGAGAGGAAGAGATAACAAAAAGACAGAGAGGAAGAGGATGAGGGAACAAAAAGACAGAGAGGAAGAGGATGAGGGAACAAAAAGACAGAGAGGAAGAGGATGAGGGAACAAAAAGACAGAGAGGAAGAGGGAACTAAAAGACAGAGAGGAAGAGGATGAGGGAACAAAAAGACAGAGAGGAAGAGGATGAGGGAACTAAAAGACAGAGAGGAAGAGGGAACTAAAAGACAGAGAGGAAGAGATAACAAAAAGACAGAGAGGAAGAGGATGAGGGAACTAAAAGACAGAGAGGAAGAGGGAACTAAAAGACAGAGAGGAAGAGATAACAAAAAGACAGAGAGGAAGAGGATGAGGGAACTAAACAAAACGACATAAGCAAACAACCGAACCTATCCTTTTACACTTCTCCCTGAAGGTGTGAAGACACATTTATAGAACTTTTCTTACTCTGCCCTCGGCGGGTTTGCACCTTCAGTGAAACGGCACCAGAGCTCAAAGTGGTGAGGAGGACATGATGTTGTCCCATTTGATGATTCAACTGACTCTTAGGAAAAAAGTACATGTATAAAAAGGTTTAGGTCCTATCTGAAATATTTTAATAGTTTGTGTTCCTCTGGGAAGCGTCTTCACGTTGCTGTGTTGTTAAAGCTCCACCAGGAATGTTGACTGCTTATAGATCTCCACCCTGAGACCTCGATCAGTCAAGGAAGTTTTCCACTACAACTCAGGAGATAAGGGATGTAGCAACACAATTCCAAACAGGAAGTAAATAAATCTCAGTGCTGTGCTGTGACTAAAAATGCTCACCTAACCAATCATAGTTTTTGCTGTAGTATATTTGGAAATCAAACGGAAAGTTGAACCAGGTGAAGCATTCCATCTTCTTCTTAACACCTGAACACCACATTTTAGTCTGCTCTCTGAATCACATGGTTCATGTCTGAGCAAGATCTCGTCACTGAAAATCCCTTAGCAAGAACACTTTATATTTAGTTGTAACACTTACAATGAGATATCAGATTTGCAATAGACCTCATCACATTGTTCCCACAAGTGAGAACGTGTCGAGTAGGCTATACATTGTGTTATATCACATCTGCCAATTGTGGCACACTGAATAAATATCTGAAATTCTCTGCAGGTACATATTGTTTTGTTGTTATTTCACTCTCTCACATCAGTCTTTATGAATCATTTGGTGCTTATTTATCACTAATTAGAACAACAGTTGGTACAGATCATCACTAAATAGTTGGGCGTGCTCATAAACTTTTAGCTCTGTTGATAACAATACATCTGTCTTCTGAAAACCAATTAAGCAGTTAATAGACAGGGACGCTTCATACTCAAACGGTTTATATTCCAATACAACAAAAAATAATTACATTTCATTTCAGCATTTGAAAAGAAATCACAATAGAATCTGACACTTAGACAGTAGAAAGAAAAATCAATGGAGATGTGTTCACCTACTGTACACTTTTGGAGAACCTTTACCGCATGAATACCTATACAGGGGTATTCAATTTCAAATGGCTAGAAAACAGGTAGGCTTACATAGTTTCCCTCATCTTCCCACTGAGCACACATTGGTTGAAACAACATTGCTTCCACAACATTTCAATGAAATTACGTTTCCAACTTGGAATAAACATTGAATTGGAGATGATTGTGGGCTACAGGAAAAGGAGGACCGTGCACGTCCCCATTCTCATCGACAGGGCTGTAGTGGAGCAGGTTGAGAGCTTCAAGTTCCTTGGCGTCCACATCGCCAACAAACTAACATGGTCAAAGCACACCAAGACAGTCATGAAGAGGGCACGACAAAACCTATTTCCTCTCAGGAGACTGGAAAGATATGGCATGGGTCCTCAGATCCTCAAAAGGTTCCACATCTACACCATCCTGACGGGTTGCATCACTGCCTGGTATGGCAACTTCTCAGCCTCTGACCGCAAGGCACTACAGAGGGTAATGCGTACATCCCAGTACATCACCGGGGCCAAGCTTCCTGCCATCCAGGACCTCTATTTATTTTTTATTTTTAAAAAATTTAACCAGGCACGTCAGTTAAGAACAAATTCTTATTTACAATGACAGCCTAACCCGGACAACACTGTGCCATTTGTGCACCACCCTATGGGACTCCCAATCACTGCCAGATGTGATACAGCCTGGATTTGAACCAGGAACTATAGTGACACCCTTGCACTGAGATGCAGTGCCAGAGACTGCTGCGCCACTCAGGAGCACTCTATAACAGGCGGTGTCAGAGGAAGGCCCTAAAAATAGTCAAAGACTCCAGCCAACCTAGACATAAACTGTTCTCTCTGCTACCGCACGGCAAGCAGTACCGGAGCGCCAAGTCTAGGTCCAAGAGGCTTCTAAACAGCTTCTACCCCCAAGCCATAAGACTCCTGAACATCTAATCAAATGTCTACCCAGACTATTTACATTGCCCCCCCCCCCCCTCTTTTACATTGCTGTTACTCTCTGTTACCAGTCAAAAGTTTGGACACAGCTACTCATTCCAGGGTTTTTCTTTATTTTACTATTTTCTACATTGTAGAATAATAGTGAAAATACCATGAAATTACACATATGGAATCATTTAGTAACCAAAAAAGTGTTAGATACATCACTGACAGTGTCTTACCTTTGGACTGGTACTATATGTTACTGTTACTTTTCCCCAAATGTCACAGGCAATGAAATGTTCCTATGATTCAGTCATCTTCTACAGTGGGAAAAGTTGTTGAATATTGATATTGAAAAACTGCCATAATGTCTTGTCCTGAATCTGAGAAGGAATCATGATTGCCTCGTTGTTGCGTAATTGCACAAAATAGCCACAGTACAGTGGCTTGCGAAAGTATTCACCCCCCTTGGCATTTCTTCCTATTTTGTTGCCTTACAACCTGGAATAATTTTTTTTTGGGGGGGGGGTTTGTATCATTGGATTTTCACAACATGCCTACCACTTTGAAGATACACAATATGTTTTATTGTGAAATAAGAAAAAATAACTTGAGAGTGCATGACTATTACAGCTATTACAGCTGCAAGTGTCTTGGGGTATGTCTCTATAAGCTTGGCACATCTAGCCACTGGGATTTTTGCCCATTCTTCAAGGCAAAACTGCTCCAGCTCCTTCAAGTTGGATGGGTTCCGCTGAAGTACAGCAATCTTTAAGTCATAACACGTATTCTCAATTGGTTTGAGGTCGGTTTTGACTAGGCTATTCCAAGACATTTAAATGTTTTCCCTTAAACAACTTGAGTGTTGCTTTAGCAGTATGCTTAGGGTCATTGTCCTGCTGGAAGGTGAACCTCCGTCCCAGGTTAAATCTCTGGAAGACAAACAGGTTTCCCTCAAGATTTTCCCTGTATGTATCGCCATCCGTCATTCCTTCAATTCTGACCAGTTTCCCAGTCCCTGCCAATGAAAAACATCCCCACAACATGAGGCTGCTGCCACTACCATGCTTCACTGTGGGGATGCTGTTCTCGGGGTGATGAGAGGTGTTGGGTTTGCGCCAGACATAGCGTTTTCCTTGATGGCCTCCCGGGTGGCGCAGTGGTCTAGGGAGGCGCAGTGGTCTAGGGCACTAGCTGCGCCACCAGAGTCTCTGGGTTCGCGCCCAGGCTGGGCTGGGTTCGCGCCCAGGCTCTGTCGCAGCCGGCCGCAACCGGGAGGTCCGTGGGGCGACGCACAATTGGCATAGCGTCGTCCGGGTTAGGGAGGGTTTGGCCGGTAGGGATATCCTTGTCTCAGTATGTAAAATGTAATAAAAATGTATGCACTCTACTGTAAGTCGCTCTGGATAAGAGCGTCTGCTAAATGACTAAAATGTAAAAAAAATGTAAATGTTCAAAAAGCTCAATTTTAGTCTCATCTGACCAGTGTACCTTCCTCCATATGTTTGGGGAGTCTCCCAGTGCCTTTTGGCGAACACCAAACGTGTTTTCTTATTTTTTTCTTTAAGCAATGGCTTTTTTTCTGGCCACTCTTCCGTAAAGCCCAGCTTTCTGGAATGGTCCTATGGACACATACTCCAATCTCCGCTGTGGAGCTTTGCAGCTCCTTCTGGGTAATCTTTGGTCTCTTTGTTGCCTCTCTGATTAATACCCTCCTTGCCTGGTCCGTGAGTGTTGGTGGGCAGCCCTCTCTTGGCAGGTTTGTTGTGGTGCCACATTCTTTCCATTGTTTAATAATGGATTTAATGGTGCTCCGTGGGATGTTCAAAGTTTCGGATATTTTTTTATAACCCAACCCTGATATGTACTTCTCCACAACTTTGTCCCTGACCTGTTTGGAGAGCTCCTTGGGCTTCATGGTGCCGCTTGCTTGGTGGTGCCCCTTGCTTAGTGGTGTTGCAGACTCTGGGGCCTTTCAGAACAGGTGTATATATACTGAGATCATGTAACAGATCATGTGACACTTAGATTGCACACAGGTGACTTTACTTAACTAATTATGTGACTTCTGAAGGCAATTGGTTGCACCAGATTTTATTTAGAGGCTTCATAGCAAAGGGGGTGAATACATATGCACGCACCAATTTTCTATTTTTATTAAGCAAGTTATTATTTTAATTTCACTTCACCAATTTGGACTATTTTGTGTATGTCCATTACATGAAATTCAAATAAAAATCCATTTAAATTACAGGTTGTAATGCAACAAAATAGAAAAAACGCCAAGGGGGATGAAACTTTTGCAAGGCACTGTACTAAATCCTGCAATTATGCACCATTGTGCAGATTGAGACAGGTCGGCTGAAAGTACTTTGTGATGTTTAGGTCATTAAGATGAAAAGACCATTTTGGTGAGAATATTGGTTTAAATATATTATTCTCTTTGGTTGTCATTGCTCACGCTGCCAGCTATAGGGATACTTTACATGTTTAATTAAGCCACAGGCTTTCATTCGTGTTCTGGTTTAATTGGATAATTCATTCAGACTAATTCAGTTAGTAATTACTGTTGTGCCTCACTTCCACCTACCAATGTGTGAGGAACACCACTGATTCACTAGCAGTTGTTTGGAAGGAGCTGTATGTCTCTGTCTGTAGACATATGGGAAGATGGATTGTGTGCACTTTTTGTTAGACTTTTTTTTCCTGACATTCAAGAAGTAATTGCACAGTTGAACATTGAATACATGGTGAAACATGATTGTTATAACCAACGATACACCACAAACTACGGTTGACATGCCTTCTCCAGGAAGATCAGCATTTAAAACCAACTTTAATTTAACAAGTCCCCACATGACCATCACTTTACCTGGTCTGATAATATGGAGACACCAATAGAAGCCATATTGAGAGTCAATTCTTGACACGTGTCTTTGGATTCTTTTGTTCCTCGACTAGCACACGGAAAGCAGTATTTAAAGACACAGGGCGATAAGGAAACATTACGTAGGTGTTTCTGATTTGTTGTTTTGGATTCTACTGGGTAAGCTAATGTTTCTCTTGTATTTTGTTGGCAATCGGGGACATCCTCCGACACACCATATGTGCGTATTAGCCCGCTGTAGAGGGTGTCATGGTTGATAAAGCTGGTAACTGTGACACCCATTTCAAATTCCTGACTTACTCTGGGTTGTGAGAGATTAAAAGAGTGATGGAATGTCACTCAGACTTTCAGTATATGATCTCACTGGGGGCCAGACTCACTGGCCAGACTCACACCATGCTTGGTGATACATTTTTTTTTAAAGTATTTAAAAAAAATGTGTATGGAGAGATGTAAGATGCAAAATGATAGAATGATTGTAATTCTTTATGTAAGACCTACGGTCGACTAAATTAATCAGAATGCTCTTAAGCTTGACTGTCAAAGAGAACCTTTGATTCTCTGTCCTATCTAGTGTAATCATCCTGTCCTATCTGGTGTAATTCTCCTGTCTTATCTGGTGTAATTATCCAGTGCTATCTGGTGTAATTCTCCTGTGGTGAAATTCTCCTGTCCTGTCTGGAATAATTGTCCTGTCCTGTCTGGAGTAAATCTCCTGTCCTATCTGGTGTAAATCTCCTGTCCTATATGGTGTTATTCTGGTGTCAATCAATCAATTAAATGTATTTATAAAGCCCTTTTTACATCAGCCGATGTGTGAGTGATGATCTATTATTTAATAGTGTAATGTTACTATCTCTCTCTCTCTCTCTCCCTCTTTCTACTATCAATCAATCAATCAAATGTATTTATAAAGCCCTTTTTACATCAGCAGATGTCACAAAGTGCTATACAGAAACCCAGCCTAAAACTCCAAACAACAAGCAATGCAGATGTAGAAGCACGGTGGCTAGGAAAAACTACCTAGAAAGGCAGGAACCTAAGAAGATACTTAGAGAGGAACCAGGCTCTGAGGGGTGGCCAGTCCTCTTCTGGCTGTGCCGGGTGGAGATTATAACAGTACATTGCCAAGATGTTCAGACGTTCATAGATGGCCAGCAGGGTCAAATAATAATAATCCAAGTGGTTGTAGACGGTGCAACAGGTCAGCACCTCAGGAGTAAATGTCTGTTGGCTTTTCATAGCCAATCATTCAGAGTTAGAAACAGCTGGTGCGGTAGAGAGAGAGTCGAAAACAGCAGGTCTGGGACAAGGTAGCACTTCCGGTGAACAGGTCAGTGTTCCATAGCCGCAGGCAGAACAGTTGAAACTGGAGCAGCAGCACAGCATGACCAGGTGAACTGGGGACATCAAGGAGTCATCAGGCCAGGTAGTCCTGAGGCATCATCCTAGGGCTCAGATCCTCTGAGAGAATTGAGAAAGAGAGAATTAGAGGGAGCATACCTACATTCACACAGGACACTGGATTATACAGGAGAAATACTCCAGATATCGCAGACTGACCCTAGCCCCCCGACACAAACTTACTACCGGCCAGGCAGAGACAGCAAGTGTGGTTTTTCGTTCCAGTGCCTTTCCATTCACCTTCACACACCTGGGCCAGACTACACTCAATAATAGGACCTACTGAAGAGATGAGTCTTCAATAAAGACTTAAAGGTCAAGACCGAGTCTGCATCTCTCATTTGGATAGGCAGACCATTCCATAAAAATGGAGCTCTGTAGGAGAAAGCCCTGCATCCAGCTGTTTGCTTAGAAATTCTAGGCACAATAAGGAGTCCTACGTCTTGTGACCGTAGTGAACGTGTAGGTATGTACGGCTGGACCAAATCGGAAAGATAGGAAGGAGCAAGCCCATGTAATGCTTTGTAGGTTAGCAGTAAAACCTTGAAATTAGCCCTTGCCTTAACCTGAAGCCAGTGTAAAGAGGCTAGCACTGGAGTAATATGATCAAAATGTTTGATTCTAGTCAAGATTCTAGCAGCCATGTTCAGTACTAACTGAGGTTTAGTGCTTTATCAGGGTAGCCAGAAAGTAGAGAATTGCAGCAGTCTAATCTAGAAGTGACAAAAGCATGGATTAATTTTTCTGCATCATTTTTGGACAGAAAGTTTCAGATCCTTACTCGCTCACTTTTTTTAAGTTCTGCCAACAAGTTTTCTATGGGATTGAGGTCAGGGCTTTGTGATGACCACTCCAATACCTTGACTTTGTTGTCCTTAAGCCATTTTGCCACAACTTTGGAAGAATGCTTTGGGTCATTGTCCATTTGGAAGACCCATTTGCGACCAAGCTTTAACTTCCTGACTGATGTCTTGAGATGTTGCTTTAATATATCCACATAATTTTCCTCCCTCATGATGCCATCTATTTTGTGAAGTGTACCAGTCCCTCCTGCTGCTAAGCACCCCCACAACATGATGCTGCCACCCCCGTGCTTCACAGTTGGGATGGTGTTCTTCGGCTTGCAAGCATCCCCCTTTTTCTTCCAAAAATAATGATGGTCATTATGGCCAAACAGTTCTATTTTTGTTTCATCAGACCAGAGGACATTTCTCCAAAAAGTACGATCTTTGTCCCCATGTGCAGTTGCAAACCGTAGTATGGCTTTTTTATGGCGGTTTTGGAGCAGTGGCTTCTTCCTTGCTGAGTTACCTTTCAGGTTATGTTGATATAGGACTCGTTTTACTGTGGATATAGATACTTTTGTACCTGTTTCCTCCAGCATCTTCACAAGGTCCTTTGCTGTTGTTCTGGGATTGATTTGCTCTTTTTGCACCAAAGTACGTTCATCTCTAGGAGACATAATGTGTCTCCTTCCTGAGCGGTATGACGGCTGCGTGGTCCCATGGTGTTTATACTTGCGTACATTTGTTTGTTGAGATGAATGTGTTACCTTCAGGCATTTGGAAATTGCTCCCAAGGATGAACCAGACTTGTGGAGGACTCCAATTTTTTTTCTGAGGTCTTGGCTGATTTCTTTAGATTTTCCCATGATGTCAAGCAAAGAGGCACTGAATTTGAAGGTAGGCCTTGAAATACATCCACAGGTACACCTCCAATTGACTCAAATGATGTCAATTGGCCTATCAGAAGCTTCTAAAGCCATGACATCATTTTCTGGAAATTTCAAAGCTGTTTAAAGGCATAGTCAACTTAGTGTATGTAAACTTCTGACCCACTGGAATTGTGATACAGTGAATTATAAGTGAAATAATCTATCTGTAAACAATTGTTGGAAAAATGTATTGTGTCATGCACAAAGTAGATAACCGACTTGCCAAACTATACTTTATTAACAAGAAATTTGTGGAGTGGTTGAAAAACAAGTTTTAATGACTCCAACCTAAGTGTATGTAAACTTCCGACTTCAACTGTATTGTACGGTACTGTCTTTCCAAGCTAATAGGAAGACTTCTAGTTTGGTGTAGGGCCATTTCCGTTCCAATTTTCTGGAGGCTTGCTTAGGGCTTGGGTATTTTCTGTATACCAGGGAGCTGGTTTCGTATGACACATTTTTTTTGTGCGACTGCATCTAGGGTATTACACAAGGTTACATTTAGTTCCTCAATTAGGTGGTTAACTGATTTTTGTACTCTGACGTCCTTGGATAGGTGAAGGAAGTCTGGAAGGGCATCTAGGAAACTTTGGGTTGTCCGAGAATTTATAGCACGACTTTTGATGATCCTTGGTTGGGGTCTGAGAAGATTATTTGTTGTGATTGCACACGTAATAAAATGGTGATCCGATATTCCTGGATTATGAGGAAAAACATTAAGATCCACAATATTTATTCCATGGGACAAAACTAGGTCCAGAGTATGACTGTGGCAGTGAGTAAATGCAGAGGCATGTTGGACAAAACCCACTGAGTCGATGATGGCTCCGAAAGACTTTTGGAGTGGGTCTGTGGATTTTTCCATGTGAATATTAAAGTCACCAAAAATGTGAATATTATCTGCCATGACTACAAGGTCTGATAGGAATTCAGGGAACTCAGTGAGAAACGCTGCATATGACCCATGAGGACTGTAAACAGTAGCTATAAAAAGTGATTGAGTAGGCTGCATAGATTTCATGACTAGATGCTCAAAAGACGAAAATGCAGTCATTTTTTTTGTAAATTGAAATTTGCTATTGTAAATGTTAGCAACACCTCCGCCTTTGCGGGATGCACAGGGGATATGGTCACTAGTGTAACCAGGAGGAGAGGCTTCATTTAACACAGTAAATTCATCAGGCTTAAGCCATGTTTCAGTCAGGCCAATCACATCAAGATTACAATAAGTAATTAGTTCATTGACTATAACTGCCTTGGAAGTGAGGGGTCTAACATTAAGTAGCCCTATTTTGAGATGTGAGATATCACAATCTCTTTCAATAATGACAGGAATGGAGTATGTCTTTATTCCAGTGAGATTGCGAAGGCAAACATCGCCATGTTTGGGTTTTCCCAACCTAGATCGAGGCACAGACACGGTCTCAATGGGGATAGCTGAGCTAACTACACTGACTGTGCTAGTGGCAGACTCCACTAAGCTGGCAGGCTGGCTAACAGTGTCCTGTGTGATTCTCCCATCTCTCTTCTCTTCTCTTCTCTTCTCTTCTCTTCTCTTCTCTTCTCTTCTCTTCTCTTCTCTTCTCTTCTCTTCTCTCTCTCCCCCCTCCCAGAGGACCTGAGCCCTAGGACCATGCCTCAGGACTACCTGGCCTGATGACTCCTGGCTGTCCCCATCCCTAGTCCACCTGGTCGTTCTGTTTATCCAGTTTCTGGCTATGGAACACTGACCTGTTCACCAGACGTGCTACCTTGCCCTGGACCTGCTGTTTTTCGACCCCCTCTCTCCCTTTCTCTCTCTCTTTCTCCCTCCCTCTCTCTCTCTCTCCATCTCTACCGCACCTGCTGTCTTGACCTCTGAATGCTCGGCTATTAGAAGCCAACTGACATTTACTCCTGAGGTGCGGACCTGTTGCACCCTCTACAACAACTGTGATTATTATTTGACCCTGCTGGTCATCTATGAACATTTGAAGAACGATCTAGCCTTTTTTCCCCAAGATGGCGTAGCAGTCGGACTGAATATACTCTCCTGCAACCCGCCTCACCCAATATGGTACGGATCTGCTATTTTTTTTATACTTAAGAACCCCCATCAAAAGCTAACTAGCTACTAGCTAGTAGTCAGTTAGCCATTGCTAGGCCCATCTGCTAGGCCCATTTCCCGGCTTGCCGAAGAGGTCCATCAGCCACTCCTTGGGCTTCAATACCTATTTTGTCGATTGGCCTGGACCCCCGCCGACCCATCACGACTGGACTACCGACGTGATTCGCCTGAGGGGGTTACTAAACTGGCTCCTCCGTCGCGACGTCCCCTGAATGCCCATCCGCTAGCCTGCTAGCCGCAGCCCGCTAGCTGTCTAGAGCACATCAGACAGTTGGCTTAAGAGGCCCATCGGACAAATTCTTTTGCCACTATGCCAATTGGCCTGGTTTACCAAACGGAGCCCTGCTGATCCGTCTGCCGATGTGACAGCACGAGGGGGCCACAACAGACTTTCTTCCGTCGCAACATCCCTCAAAGGCCCTTCTGCTAGCTTGCTAGCCCCAGCCCACTAGCTGCCTGAAGCCACTCACTGGACTCCTATGATCACTTGGCTACACATGCCTCTCCCTAACGTCAATATGCCTTGTCCATTGCTGTTTTGGTTAGTAATTATTGCCTTATTTCACTGTAGAGCCTCTAGCCCTGCTCAATACGCCCTAGTTAACAGTTTAGTTCCACCTCCCACACATGCGGTGACATCCCCTGGTTTAAATTATATTTCTAGAGACAATATCTCTTTCATCGTCACTCTATGCACAAGTTTACCCCCACTGTATTCACATCCTACCATACCTTTGTCTTTACATTATGCCTTGAATCTATTCTACTGCCCAGAAATCTGCTCCTTTTACTCTCTGTTCTGAAAGTACTAGACGACCAGTTCTTTTAGCCTTCAGCCGTACACTTTTCCTACTCCTCCTCTGTTCCTCTGGTGATGTAGAGGTTAATCCAGGTTCTACAGTGCCTAGCTCCACTTCTATTCCCCAGGCGCTCTCATTTGTTGACTTCTGTAAGCCTTGGTTTCATGCATGTTAATAACATTAGAAGCCTCCTCCCTAAGTTTGTTTTATTCACTGCCCTAGCACACTCTGCCAACCCAGATGTCCTAGCCCGTGTTTGAATCCTAGCTTAGGAAGACCACCAAAACCCCTGAAATTTCCGTCGCTAACTATAAAATTTTACGACAAGATAGAACTGCCAAAGGGGGCGGAGTTGCAATCTACTGCAGAGATAGCCTGCAGAGTTCTGTCTTACTATCCAGGTCTGTGCCCAAACAATTTGAACTTCTACTTTTAAAAATCCACCTCTCCAGAAACAAGTCTCTTACCGTTGCCGCTTGCATTTTTCTATGGCTGGCCATGCTTTCCACCTGGCTACCCCTACCCCGGTCAACAGCCCTGCACACCTCACTGCAACTTGCAAAAATCCAGACAGCTGATGTTCAGAAGGACCACCTTCTGCCCCCAGCTGTGCCCTGGACACCATATGTGAATTGATTGCCCCCCATCTATCTTCAGAGCTCGTGCTGTTAGGTGACCTAAACTGGGACATGCTTAACACCCCGGCCATAGTACAATCTAAGCTTGATGCTCTTGATGCTCTCAATCACAGATCAATGAACCCACCAGGTACAACCCCAAATCCATAAACACGGGCACCCTCACAGATATCATCCTAACCAACCTGCCCTCCAAATACACCTCTGCTGTCTTCAACCAGGATCTCAGCGATCACTGCCTCATTGCCTGCGTCCGTAGTGGGTCTGCGGTCAGGCGACCACCCCTAATCACTGTCAAACGCTCCCTAAAACACTTCAGCGAGCAGGCCTTTCTAATCGACCTGGCCCGTGCACCTGGAAGGATATTACCCTCATTCCGTCAGTAGAGGATGCCTGGTTATTCTTTAAAAGTGCTTTCCTCACCATCTTAAATAAGCATGCCCCGTTCAAAAAATGTAGAACCAGGAACAGATAAAGCCCTTGGTTCACTCCAGACCTGACTGCCCTTGACCAGCACAAAAACATCCTGTGGCGTTCTGCATTAGCATCGAATAGCCCCAGCGATATGCAACTTTTCAGGGAAGTTAGGAACAAATATACACAGGCTGATAGGAAAGCAAAGGCTAGCTTTTTCAAACAGAAATTTGCATCCTGTAGCACTAACTCAAAAAAGTTCTGGTACACTGTAAAGTCCATGGAGAATAAGAGCACCTCCTCCCAGCTGCCCACTGCACTGAGGCTAGGAAACACTGTCACCAGCGATAAATCCACGATAATTGAGAATTTCAATAATAATTTTTCTACGGCTGGCCATGCTTTCCACCTGGCTACCCCTACCCCGGTCAACAGCCCTGCACCCCTCACTGCAACTTGCAAAAATCCAGACAGCTGATGTTCTGAAAGAGCTGCAAAATCTGGACCCATACAAATCAGCAGGGCTAGACAATCTGGAACCTCTCTTCCAAAAATGATCCGGCGAAATTGTTGCAACCCCTATTACTAGCTTGTTCAACCTCTCTTTTGTATCGTCTGAGATCCTCAAAGATTGGAAAGCTGCTGCGGTCTTCCCCCTCTTCAAAGGGGGAGACACTCTAGACCCAAACCGCTACAGACCTATATCTATCCTACCCTGCCTTTCTAAGGTCTTCGAAAGCCAAGTTTACAAACAGATCACCGACCATTTCGAATCCCACCATACCTTCTCCGCTATGCAATCTGGTTTCTGAGGTGGTCATGGGTGTACCTCAGCCACGCTCAAGGTCCTAAATGATATCATAACCGTCAACGATAAGAGACAATACTGTGCAGCTGTATTCATCGACCTGGCCAAGGCTTTCAATTCTGTCAATCACCACATTCTTATCGGCAGACTCAACAGCCTTGGTTTCTCAAATGACTGCCTCGCCTGGTTCACCAACTATTTCTCAGATAGAGTTCAGTGTGTCAAATCGGAGGGCCTGTTTTCCGGACCTCTGGCAGTCTCTATGGATGTGCCACAGGGTTCAATCCTTGGGCTGACTCTTTTCTCTGTATACATCAATGATGTCGCTCTTGCTGCTGGTGATTCTCTGATCCACCTCTACACAGACAACACTATTCTGTATACATCTGGCCCTTCTTTGGACACTGTGTTAACCTGTCTGGCACCGGGGTTCCGCTAGCGGAACTCCTCCCACATTCCACTGAAAAGGCAGAGCGCGAAATTCAAAAAATATTTTTGAGAAATATTTAACTTTCACACATTAACAAGTCCAATACAGCAAATGAAAGATACTGTCACGTTCCTGACCTGTTTTCTGTTGTTTTGTATGTGTTTAGTTGGTCAGGGCGTGAGTTGGGGTGGGTAGTCTATGTTATGTGTTTTCTATGTTGGGTTAATGTGTTGCCTGGTATGGTTCTCAATTAGAGGCAGGTGTTTGACGTTTCCTCTGATTGAGAACCATATTAAGGTAGGTTGTTCTCACTGTTTGTTGGTGGGTGATTGTTCCTGTGTCTGTGTATACCACATGGGACTGTTTCGTTTGTTCGTTCGTTTTAGGTAGTCTGTTCCTGTTTGTGCGTTCTTCGTCTATATGTAAGTTCGTTTGTTTCAGGTCTGTTGCCTTCGTTTATTGTTTTGTAGTTTGTTCTAGTGTTCATTAGTGTTTCGTCTTTCATTTAATAAATTCAGTATGTATTCATCACCCGCTGCGCCTTGGTCCGTTCATTCACCACAAGACGACCGTTACAGAATCACCCACCAAACCCGGATCAAGCAGCGGGTTAACGGGCAGCAGTGGTACAAGGAGGAATGGACATGGGAGGAGATTCTGGACGGAGAAGGACCCTGGGCAGAGCCAGAGGAGTGTCGCCGCCCCAAAGCGGAGCTGGAGGCAGTGAAAGCGGAGAGGCGGCATTATGAGGCGCTAGCAAGGCAGAGCGGCTGGAAGCCCGAGAGGCTCACCCAAACATTTCTTGGGGGGGGCTAAAAGGGAGTGTAGCTGGGTCAAGTTGTAGACTTGAGCCAACTCCCCCTGCTTACCGTAAGGAGCCGGTGAGGGCGGTATTGGAGGTGAGTGACACAGAGACAGTGAAGGAGTTAAAGGGGAAATTGGAGGAGAGAGTTATGAGGGATGTACTGGTTTGGTGCATGAGGCACGGCATCCGTCCGATTGAACGTGTCGGTGAGTTGATGTCACCGGGAACAGCTCTCCATACTCGTCCTGAGGTGCGTGCTAGCCGTCTTGTTAAGACAGTGCCTACATCACGCACCAAGCCTACTGTGGTTCTCCAGAGTCCTGTGCGTCCTGTTACTGCTCCACGCACTAGCCCTATGGTGCGTGTCTCCTGTCCATTACCACCAGAGCCTACACCACGCACCAGGCTTCCAGTGCGTCTCCAGAGCCCTGTTCCTCCTCCCCGCACTCGTCCTGAGGTGCGTGCCCTCAGTCCGGTACCACCAGTTCCGGTACCACGCACCAGGCCTATAGTGCGCATCGAGAGTCCAGTGTGCCCTGTTCCTGCTCCCCGCACTAGCCTTGAGGTGCGTGTCTCCAGTCCGGTACCACCAGTTCCGGCACCACGCACCAGGCCTACTGTGTGCCTCAGCAGGTCAGAGTCGGCCGTCTGCCCTCCAGTCATGAGCTGCCCTCCAGTCATGAGCTGCCCTCCAGTCATGAGTCATGTCCGATTTTTAAAATGTTTTACAGCGAAAACACCACATATATTTATGTTAGCTCACCACCAAATACAAAAAAGGACAGACATTTTTCACAGCACAGGTAGCATGCACAAAGCCAACCTAACTAACCAAGAACCAACCAAACTAACCAAGAAACAACTTCATCAGATGACAGTCTTATAACATGTTATACAATAAATCTATGTTTTGTTCGAAAAATGTGCATATTTGAGGTATAAATCAGTTTTACATTGCAGCTACCATCACAGCTACCGTCAGAAATAGCACCGAAGCAGCCAGAGTAATTACAGACACCAACGTCAAATACCTAAATACTCATCATAAAACATTTCTGAAAAATCGATGGTGTACAGCAAATTAAAGACAAACATCTTGTGAATCCAGCCAATATTTCCGATTTTTGAAGTGTTTTACAGCGAAAACACAATATAGCATTATATTAGCTTACTACAATAGCCTACCACACTACCGCATTCATTCATCAAGGCACGTTAGCGATAGCAATAGGCACGTTAGCGATAGCGAATAAACCAGCAAAATATATTAATTTTCACTAACCTTCATCAGATGACAGTCCTATAACATCAGGTTATACATACACTTATGTTTTGTTCGAAAATGTGCATATTTAGAGCTGAAATCAGTGGTTATACATTGTGCTAACGTAGCATCTTTTTCCCAGAATGTGTGGATATTTTTATGACACTCACATATTCTGACCAAATAACTATTCATAAACGTTACTAGAAAATACATGTTGTATAGGAAATGATAGATACACTAGTTCTTAATGCAATCGCCGTGTTAGAATTCTAAAAATAACTTCATTACGACATCCAGCTTAGTTATAGCGAGAGAGTGCCCAAAATCTGGGCGCAAACTACTATTTCACATGTTCGACAGATATATGAAATAGCATCAAAAAATGGGTCCTACTTTTGATGATCTTCCATCAGAATGTTGTACAAGGGGTCCTTTGTCCAGAACAATCGTTGTTTGGTTTTAGAATGTCCTCTTCTCCAGTCAATTAGCACGGAAAGCTAGCAAAGTAGCGCGAAGCTCTCCTTCCTGAACAAAGGCACACAACGCAACACGCCTAACGTCCCGAATAAATTTCAATAATCTAATAAAACTATATTGAAAAAACATACTTTACGATGATATTGTCACATTTATCAAATAAAATCAAAGCCGGAGATATTAGTCGTCTATAACGACAGCTTTTCAGAAGGCAATACCAGGTCCCTTCTCGCGCGCTCCAGAAAACAGGAAACTGGTGACACGTCATGCCAAGAGCTTTTATTCGACCCCAGATCAAGTTATACACTCCATTTCTTCTCTCACTGCCTGTCGACATCTAGTGGAAGACGTATGAAGTGCATGTATATTAATAAATATCAAGGACATTTATAGGCAGGCCCTAGAACAGAGCATCGATTTCAGATTTTCCACTTCCTGTCAGGAAGTTTGCTGCAAAATGAGTTCTGTTTTACTCACAGATATAATTCAAACGGTTTTAGAAACTAGAGAGTGTTTTCTATCCAATAGTAATAATAATATGCATATTGTACGAGCAAGAATTGAGTACGAGGCCGTTTAAATTGGGCACGATTTTCCCCCAAAGTGAAAACAGCGCCCTCTGTCCTCAACAGGTTAACTAACCTTCAGACGAGCTTCAATGCAATGCAACTCTCCTTCGGTGGCCTCCAACTGCTCTTAAATGCAAGCAAAACTAAATGCATGCTCTTCAACCAATCGTTGCCCACACCTACCCACCCGTCCAGCATCACTACTCTGGACGGTTCTGACTTAGAATATGTGGACAACTACAAATACCTAGGTGTCTGGTTCGACTGTAAACTCTCCTTCCAGACATTAAGCATCTCCAATCCAAAATTAAAGCTAGAATGGGCTTCCTATTTCACAACAAACAAAATCATGCTGCCAAACATACCCTCGTGAAACTGACTATCCTACCGATCCTTGACTTTGGCGATGTCATTTACAAAATGGCCTCCAACACTCTACTCAGCAAATTGGATGCAGTCTATCACAGTGCCATCCATTTTGTCACCAAAGCCCCATATACTACCCACCAGTGCAACCTGTATGCTCTCGTTGGCTGGCCCTCACTTCATATCTGTCGCCAAACCCACTGGCTCCATCTATAAGTCGTTGCTACGTAAAGTCCCGCCTTATCTCAGCTAACTGGTCACCATAGCAGCACCAACCCGCAGCACGCGCTCCAGCAGGTATATTTCACTGGTCAACCCCAAAGCCAATTTCTCCTTCAGCAGCCTTTCCTTCCAGTTATCTGCTGCCAATGACTGGAACGAACTGCAAAAATCACTGAAGCTGGAGACTCATATCTCCCTCACTAGCTTTAAGCACCAGCTGTCAGAGCAGCTCACAGATCACTGCACATGTACATAGCCAATCTGTAAATAGCCCATCCAACTACCTCATCACTATTGTTATTTATTTTGCTCCTTTGCACCCCAGTACCGCTACTTGCACACTCATCTTCTGCACATCTATCACCCCAGTATTTAATTTGCCATACTGTAATAATTTCGCCACTATGGCCTATTTATTGCCTCACCCTCCTTATCCTACCTCATTTACAAACACTGTATATAGACTTTCTCTATTGTATTGTTGACTGTATGTTTGTTTATTCTATGTGTAACTCTGTGTTGTTGTTTGTGTCGCACTGCTTTGCTTTATCTTGGCCAGGTCGCAGTTGTAAATGAGAACTTGTTCTCAACTAGCCTACCTGGTTAAATAAAGGTGAAAAAAATGTCTATGTACTCTAATCGAGGACTGGCCACCCCTCAGAGCCTGGTTCCTCTCTAGGTTTCTTTCTAGGTTCCTACCTTTTGTAGGGAGTTTTTCCTAGCCACCGTGCTCCTACATTGCTTGCTGTTTGGGGTTTTAGGCTGGGCTTCTGTATGATGTAAAAAGGGCTTCATAAATCAATTTGATTGAAATTTGATTGATTCTTACTCAAACATCACACGTAGTATTTAACTTTTTTCTTCATCCCATAACTTGCTGGTAATCTGCCCTTCTCCATATCTCCTTTTGTCTAAAAGTGCATAAACTCATAAATAAGACTACGCCAACTTTATTTTTTGACTTTCATTCCTCTCCTTTATCAATAGATTGGTATTAAACCTTGCACGTCCTACACCTCAGGGTCAAACGCCTATTCAACAGATTCAAAGAAGACACATTCACAGAGACTTTTCTTGCTTGACATCAGTGTTCAGAGACTAAGCCACTAAGGAATATGCAATGCAGTTCACTTTGATGAAATGAACAAAGAGAGAGAGAGAGAGCTTTCACTAAACTAAATCACACTTGTCCTCCATGCTTTGCCAAGGAGTTCAATGTGAGGAAAAAACACTCGATGCAAACCACATGTACACAAGGACTTTATTTTCTGTCAAAAATAAAATTATTTTATGTGTTTACTATTTCTGTGACATGAAAGTCTTGGAATTACACACTTGCAAGCCAGTGGCTGTATATTGTATACAGTATTAATAAGTGATCTACTAACAGCTGAACGAGCTACCTCTCAGAGGCATTGATCTAAATATTGGATGACCACCGACTGAATAATTAGAGTACATTCCAGTGCTTGTGTGTAACTGGGTAGAAACATGCTGCAAACAATGCATCTACTGCTTCAATCCCCTGGGCTAAACTGTATAAAGTCTCAGAGATAGAAAGACAAGTTTTATTCTTGGAGATAAACTCACAACCCAATAATTTTTAAAATCTTGCCATAGGACCAATTTTCCATTTTGGTTTGAAATCCTCCCACAGATCTGCCTAAGCCCGAGGTAATGGGTTCTGGAAGTACGGACAAAATAAATGTGTTCTGCACAGCATATTGAACAGCCGTTTTGCTTGTGGTAATGGATGACAAATACTTGTCACTTTCCCATTGAAAGTCCCACATCCTTGCAATAACAATTTTCTAATTCAGGAAAAATCTATTCCTCTGGCTGTTCTGTTCTAGAGTACAAGGTGCAAACAGGGGGAGTATGCATCATGTAATTGATCCATTCTTTACCCCTCCCTCTGAATAATTCTGTTACTGAGCCCAGAGGATGTTCTGATTGATGTACACCCAAATTACAAGGATGGTTTCATTCGATTTGCTAGCTTTTGTCTGACATGCTATTTATGTGCATTGCTCTTTGAAATGGATATGCAGCTCAACAAGAAAGGTCAGAATTGTTTGCTGTGGCTGGAATAGGAGCGTGGCTCAACTGCCCTGAGGGCATCCATGTTCATCCACGCCATGTCTAGTGAGGTCGAGTTGAAGCCTGAGATGAGTCCATACCATGTCTAGTGAGGTCGAGAGGAGGCCTGAGATGAGTCCATACCATGTCTAGTGAGGTCGAGATGAGGCCTGAGATGAGTCCATACCATGTCTAGTGAGGTCGAGATGAGGCCTGAGATGAGTCCATGCCATATCTAGTGAGGTCGAGTTGAGGCCATGTCTAGTGAGGTCGAGTTGAGGCCATGTCTAGCGAGGTCGAGTTGAGGCCTAGAGATGAGCCATATCTGAACCAAGTCAGCCAACATCTTAATTAGGGCAGGAGAAGAATGCTCTTCAGAGAAACGTCTTGTCTTGTATTCACAGACAGACAGACCGTTTCTGAAATTGTTTCATCATCCAACCTGCAGTGTTATTGCTCAAGAGCAGAGCTGTTCAAAGTGTGGCCCATGGGCCAAAGTTTGCCCATGACAACCTTTGTTTGAGAAAAGTGAATTGGACTTAGATTTTTTTTTAAGCGGGAGTACAATAAATGTATTCTCTGAAAGACCACTAGACGTAGGACGATCATCACCTTTGCTACTCATTTTTGCTATCTCATTCATAATGAAATCACTTCTGCCTTGAACAACAAACTATTTCACAATTTTGAGAATTCTCTGTTATGGCATGCTTCTCTCCCATGATTTCACAGACATATGCCCAGTACTAACTGTCCTCAGGTGTCATGATTACCATGGAGCCCTGTGATTGTATTGTTTATTTGGTGAAAGTGCACCCAAAGGGTAATAAATCATTCATAGGTGCCACCAGATCAGCGATGAATGCTCTGCCTCCTCCCCTAATATCCTGAGAAAATTACCTAGTGTGTTTTCCTCTCCTCCATAGCCAACAACATGCACTTAGTTATATAGATCAAGACATTCTTCAGTGGAGACGAGATTAATCATCACAATCAGTGACAGATATTTTGGGAAGAACAAATTATGTGCTCGTAGTTGGACCCTGAGTGCAGAGATAAAAAGACACGCATGTATTTAGCTATTTATGACAGGCTTTGGTTTTATCATGGAGAGGACACTCCATATTGCATGAACTAAAATGATAAATGAATACCAGACGTTAATCCTTCCTTAATCTACAGGTATGCAAAGGATTAGTTCACTGTCTGAAAACACAGTTGGGTTGCAATGGGTGTGGCAGATCATTTAGAATAGAGACTTGAGCGGGATAACCCTGACTCTGGTAGAAAAGCAGCCAGATGGAATACAGATACTTAAAGTACAAATGACAAGGAATGCAGCACAATGACAGGCTCAACGACAGGCTCAGTGACAGGCACAATGACAGGTTGAATGACAGGCACAATGACAGGCACAATGACAGAATGAATGAAAAGCTGAATGACAGGCTGAATGACAAGCTGAATGACAGGTTGAATGACAGAAACAATAACAGGCTGAATGACATGCACAATGACAGAATGAATGACAAGCTGAATGACAGGCTGAATGACAAGCTGAATGACAGGCACAATAACAGGCTGAATGACATGCTGAATGACAGGCTGAATGTCAAGCTTAATGACAGGCTGAATGACAGGCACAATGACAGGCACAATGACAGGCTGGACGACAGGCTGAATCTCAGGCTGAATGACAGGCTGAATGTCAGGCTTAATGACAGGCTTAATAACAGGCTTAATAACAGGCTGAATGTCAGGCTTAATAACAGGCTTAATGACAGGTTTAATGACAAGCTGAATGACAGGCTGAATGACAAGCTGAATGACATGCTGAATGACATGCTCTTGCAGATGTTGGATCAGATTGTTTACAGTGTGATCTGGTTGTGAGTGGTACCCAGACAGGTGTAGCGATTGGATATGCAAATCCTGTGTGTGAAAGATGCTGATAAATCTCTAATGATGATGTGGATGTCATTTAGCTCACTGCAACAATATGGCAGCTCAATCGTCCTTTATCTCACTACCCATGTTTTTGACGTGCCACCTGGGATCAGGAGTGGCCCTTGCCGTATAACAACTGCTAGCGCAAAATCGTATAGTATCTTTAATATTTTCAAGCCCTATGAATATGCGAAATGTGGTAACATATTATATTAGCCACTACAGGATAGGGGCATGCATATTAGACATGTTCATATATAACATCCAGGAAATGTGAATATTGATCATTTTCTAATATTCTGAAATCCCTCCATAGCAAAAGGTGCATTAAAGATGGTGAATATGAATCTAAAAACCGGGCAACATCTTTTGCTGCCATGGAGACAAGAAAGCAGGCCAAATAGCTGGTATCAAGGGACAGTGAGTGAAGACATCAGAAGATCACATTAGAATTATGAGGGTCTTTGACTAAATGACAGTCCACAGAAGGTCTGTCATGTAATGAGACATCTTTTACTGTGTCTCTGAGGGATTCATTTCTAGTCATCTTCCTAACATCAAATCATCTGTTTTACGTTGAACATTCCAAAGTCTAAAACTGAATAAAGAGCAAAGCTCATAACTGTTGTCCTTCGTTACTTCAAATCTGTATTTATTTTGATTTGTCATAGCTGTCAACTTATTTAGACATAGACGATGAGAATAAATCAGGATTTTCATCATAGAAAGTCTCTTTTCTCCTGGCTGTTATCTCCATCAGCAGCCCACTAATGAAATATTTTGACCATAGTATTTACTCAATATAGTTTCTACATCACCTTTACCCACAAAAGTAATGTAGACATACACTACCATTCAAAGGTTTGGGGTCACTTAGAAATGTCCTTGTTTTTTAAATAAAAAAATAATAATTGTCCATTAAAATAACATCAAATTGATCAGAAATATAGTGTAGACATTGTTAATGTTGTAAATGACAATTGTAGCTGGAAACGGCTGATTTTAAATGGAATATCTACATAGGTGTACAGAGGCCCATTATCAGCAACCATCACTCCTGTGTTCCAATCGCATGTTGTGTTAGCTAATCCAAGTTTATAATTTTAAAAGGCTAGTTGATCATTAGAAAACCCTTTTGCAATTATGTTAGCACAGCTGAAAACTGTTGTCCTGATTAAAGAAGCAATAAAACTGGCATTCTTTAGACTAGTTGAGTATCTGGAGCATCAGCATTTGTGGGTTCGATTACAGGCTCAAAATGGCCAGAAACAAATAACTTTCTTCTGAAACTCGTCAGTCTGTTCTTGTTCTGAGAAATGAAGGCTATTCCATGCGAGAAATTGCCAAGAAACTGAAGATGTCGTACAATGCTGTGTACTACTCCCTTCACAGAACAGCGCAAACTGTCTCTAACCAGAATAGAAAGAGGAGTGGGAGGCCCCGGTGCACAACTGAGCAAAAGGACAAGTACATTAGAGTGTCTAGTTTAAGAAATAGATGCCTCACAAGTCCTCAACTGGAAGCGTCATTAAATAGTACCCATAAAACACCAGTCTCAACGTCAGCAGCGAAGAGGCGACTCCGGGATGCTGTCCTTCTAGGCAGAGTTCCTCTGTCCAGTGTCTGTGTTCTTTTGCCAATTTTAATCTTTTATTTTTATTGGCCAATCTGAGATATGGCTTTTTTTTTGCAACTCTGCCTAGAAGGCCAGCATCCCGGAGTCGCCTCTTCACTGTTGACGTTGAGACTGGTGTTTTGCGGGTACTATTTAATGAAGCTGCCAGTTGAGGACTTGCGAGGCATCTGGTTCCTTGCACCTTGTTGTGTGCTGTTAGTAACAATTAGTTCTGAGTTGCTGCCAAGTCATAAAATAAGAATCCCCGGACACCTAAAATAGATATAGTACAGAAGGGCTTTACTGGTTTGAAGGTCACTAGTATTCACACTTCTGCACTGAATGTAGAATCCACACCAATACGTTTGCTGTTTAGTTTCAGAGTAAGGATAACTTTTAGATGGTTAGATGTGTAACTGGAAGGTTCATACTGAAAGGCTAACAGGTCCGGCTTCAACATAAGGAAGCTGTAACGGGTGTCCTCCTCCTCTTCGGAAGAAGAGGAGGAGTAGGGATTGGACCAAAGCGCAGCGTGATAACATGACATAATGAAGTTTATTAAAGTAAAAACGAAAACCGAAAACACTTCAACAAACTACAAAATAACAAACGAACGTAGACAGACCTGAACTATGAGAACTTACATAACACGAAGAACGCACGAACAGGTACAGACTACAACAAACGAACGAACGAACAAACCGAAACAGTCCCGTGTGGTGCAACCTACACAGACACGGAAGACAATCACCCACACAAACAAACAGTGTGAACAGCCTACCTTTATATGGTTCTCAATCAGAGGAAACGTCAAACACCTGTCCCTGATTGAGAACCATATAAGGCTAATTACACCTGACCTAAACATAGAAACACAAAACATAGGCTAGTGCGGGGAACAACAACAGGGCACACTGGACTCTCAAGGCGTACTATAGGCCTGGTGCGTGGTACCGGCACTGGTGTTACCGGGCTGAGGGCACGCACATCAGGGCGAGTACGGGGAGAAGGAACAGTGCGTACAGGGCTCTGGAGACGCACAGGAGGCTTGGTGCGTGGTGTAGGCACTGGTGGTACTGGGCTGGAGACACGCACCATAGGGCTAGTGCGTGGAGGAGGAACAGGGCTCTGGAGACGCACTGGAAGCCTGGTGCGTGGTGTAGGCACTGGTGGTACTGGACTGGAGCGAGGAGGTGGCGCCGGAAATACCGGACCGTGCAGGCGTACTGGCTCCCTTGAGCACTGAGCCTGCCCAACCTTACCTGGTTGTATGCTCCCCGTCGCCCGACCAGTGCGGGGAGGTGGAATAACCCGCACCGGGCTATGTAGGCGAACCGGGGACACCATGCGTAAGGCTGGTGCCATGTAAGCCGGCCCGAGGAGACGTACTGGTGGCCAGATATGTAGGGCCGGCTTCATGACATCCGGCTCAATACTCAATCTAGCCCTGCCAGTGCGGGGAGGTGGAATAACCCGCACCGGGCTATGCACACGTACAGGAGACACCATGCGCTCTACTGCGTAACACGGTGTCTGCCCGTACTCTCGCTCTCCACGGTAAGTACAGGGAGTAGGCGCAGGTCTCCTACCTGACTTCGCCACTCTCCCTCTTAGCCCCCCCCCAAGAAAGTTTTTGGGGTTTACTCACAGGCTTCCTACCGCGTCGTCGTGCTGCCTCCATTCGCCGGTATCCCTCCTCGCACTGCGCCAGAGAATCCCAGGCGGGCTCCGGCACTCGCCCTGGGTTGATCGCCCACCTGTCGATCTCCTCCCACGTAGTGTAGCCCAGATCCTTCTCCTGCTTCCGAGCTAGCTCCTCGAAACGCCGCCTCTCTGCTTTCGCTGCCTCCAGCTCAGCTTTGGGGCGGCGATATTCTCCTGGTTGAGCCCAGGGTCCCTTTCCGTCCAATATTTCCTCCCAAGTCCACGAGTCCTGGTTCTTTGGCCGCTGTTGCTGGTTCCTCTCACGCTGCTTGATCCATGGTTGGTGGGGTGATTCTGTAACGGGTGTCCTCCTCCTCTTCGGAAGAAGAGGAGGAGTAGGGATTGGACCAAAGCGCAGCGTGATAATTTGACATAATGAAGTTTATTAAAGTAAAAACGAAAAACGAAAACACTTCAACAAACTACAAAATAACAAACGAACGTAGACAGACCTGAACTATGAGAACTTACATAACACGAAGAACGCACGAACAGGTACAGACTACAACGAACGAACGAACAAACCGAAACAGTCCCGTGTGGTGCAACCTACACAGACACGGAAGACAATCACCCACACAAACAAACAGTGTGAACAGCCTACCTTTATATGGTTCTCAATCAGAGGAAACGTCAAACACCTGTCCCTGATTGAGAACCATATAAGGCTAATTACACCTGACCTAAACATAGAAACACAAAACATAGAATGCCCACCCCAACTCACGCCCTGACCAACTAAACACATACAAAATTAACAGAAAACAGGTCAGGAACGTGACAGAAGCAATAACTATGGTTCTGTGGGAATCAGGACCCCACAGAGACGAATGACGGATTCCAACTTGTCCACTGTGACCGGGCAGGCTGCCCAAACTTGTGCCTGTCCGCAGAAGGGCTCCCTTGCCATTTTAATTATGTGGAAATAAGCTCTTTACAGGTAATTACAACAACAATTATGCTGTTGAATGGTTCATTATGCCTCCTACCAGAAGTCTATTAAGAGCAGATTATAGGGAGGTATAAATACATCCCAATGAGCTTAGACCCACTATGGAGGCCCGGAACAGGACTGATCATAACAATCACTGGGTGATTCATGTGTACTGTGTAGACGCAAGGTCAACCCCCGCCCCTAGATTCAGGTCAATCTGTACATTTAGTTTGGCAAAAAGTGCCTTCTCAACTCCTTTGGTGTCATTTTAGTAAGCACTCTTATCCAGAGTGACTTACAGTAGTGAGTGCATACATTTTTGTACTGGTCCTCCATGGGAATTAAACCTACAACTGCAGCATTGCAAGTGACTTGCTCTACCTACTGAGCCACACGGGACCCCCAGGGGACACTATATTGGTACTAGTGAAAGGATGAAGCAAGGTTGGCAAAATAGGAAAATCTAAATTAAATCCAAGTAATACTAGAAAATATACAGTTGGTCAAGACCACAGGAGGCTGCTGAGGGGATGGATGGCAAATGGAATGTATTTGATACCACTCGACTGTTTCCGCTCCAGCCATTACAGAAATATGTCCTTACTATAGCAGGTGAACACTGGCAAGCCCTAGAACTTCTAATTTCATGTTCATGAATCAGTTCAGTTAATTTTATTGTTTTCAATTCAAACTGTGTTAAATTTAACAAAGATCATGTTAATTGTCAATGTCAAATTCAGGCAATTATATGATGGTAAAACAAGTTGTGAGGAAAGGTTTTCTCAAATTAAGTTAATCAAGTTTGTAGAACAACATACTGGAAAGTCAAAACAACCAGACAAGGGGACCTGTAAGATCAAATATAAAAACGATGCACTCACTACTGTTAGTCACTCTGGAAAAGAGCGTCTGCTGAAATGTAAAAGTAGTATTCTGTTACTTGGAGTGCATTTCTTTTCACTTGTACAAGGTTACATCTTACTCATATGTATGGGTCTATAATCAGGATTCCTGCCAAATAAATTAATGAATAAATCACAAATGTATATTGTTTGGTTGAAATATTTTACTCACTCAATGCTGTATACTTTTCTTAATACAGGCAATTAATATTGATGCAGCTTACTTCTAAATTACAATAATACAACTGGGAGGTAGCCTAGTGGTTAGACTGTTGGGCCAGTAACTGAAAGGTTGCTGGATCAAATCCCAGAGCTGACAAGGTAAAAATCTGTTGTTCTGCCCCTGAACAAGGCAGATAACTCACTGTTCCATGGTAGGCTGTCATTATAAATACGAAACTGTTATTAACTGACTTACCTAGTTAAAAAAGGTGTTGTAAAGAGCAGGCTTTTTTTAGCCCTCGGGTCCATCAAACATTTTCAGTGAACTGCAGTATATGGAAAAGCTACAAATGTAAATCTCCAGAATAACTTTGAAAGGGTCTTGAGTGCTCTTTGGGGCCTTTCAATTTGTATCATGTTCAAACCTTGTGGAAATGCAATGATGGAAAACATGTTTTCTGTAATATTTGGAACATCACGTGATTTTCAAGCAAAGGCTCCTCAGAATATTGATTTATATTTTATACTTGATTAATAAGTATATATAAATATTTATTGATTTAATATTGATGGGGTGGCAGGTAGCCTTTAAGAGCGTTGGCCCAGTAACTGAAAGGTTGCTGGTTTTAGTCGACTAGGTGAAAAATCTGTTTGTGCCCATGATCAAGGCACTTCACCCTAAATGCTCCTGTAAATCGCTCTGGATTAAAGTGTCTGCTAAATTAGTAAAATGAACATTTAATTTGGAGTATATATACTGGACCCACATTATTCATATTCAAGAATGTCACATGCTTTGCTGAAATGACAGTGCATGTAGGGCAAGCCTGTGGATATGCCTTCAGGGGAATCTCAGTACTGTATCAACCAGTGCAGAGTCTATGTGTGGCTGAAATTACAATAGATATACCATGGTAGATATTTGTCCCAGTTTCTCCACCACATCCTCCAAGTTGTGCCAAAGCACACACATTGGTTTTGCTAAGACATTGTGACCTTCAGTATAGATAGATTGGATTGTATAAGTGCAATGTACTGTTTTAGTTAAATTGAGATGTTCCAACAGGAGCCAGGCCAAAAGGACAAGCTAGCAGTGTCTTGCACTTTGGCACTGACTTTGATATCTGGAAATAATTTGAATTACCCATTTGTTGCTCCCTCATCGTGAAATATCAGTAATTTGACAAAATATGATCTTTGCTTAGTGTTAGCTAAATGTGTGGGTCAGGGTGAAGCTAGATTCATCAAAGGCGTACTGTAACAATGATATCATCACATACTTGCAGTAAACAACAGACCACAGGGAAGGACATTTAACAGGAATATAGTGACCCAGACTTCGCAATAATCAATCGCCCCCAGTCTGGATGGTAAACAGTCCAGAGATATTTCTGATATATTTTGTAACTTTTTGGGGATTATGTGTGTATTGTTATTGTATTGCTCGGTATTACTGCACTGTTGGAGCTAGAAACATAACATCTGCAAAGCTGCGTACGCGACCAATACACTTTTATTTAATTTGAAAAAAAAATTGAATATTTTTTTTTTAACGTATTTTTTTATTTATTTAACCTTTACTTAACTAGCAAAGTCCATTAAGAACAAATTATTCTTTACAATGACAGCCTACCAAAAGGCAAAAGGCCTCCAGCGGGGATGGGGGTTGGGATTCAAAATAAAAAATGTATCAAATGTATCAACAAAAAAAAATGTATCAAAAAAAATATAGGACAAAACACACATCATGACAAGAGAGACAACACAACACTACAGTACATAAAGAGAGACCTAAGGCAACAACATAGCCAGGCACCAACACATGACAACACAGCATGGTAGCAACACAACATAACAACATGGTACTGTAGGAACACAAAATGGTAGCAGCACAAAACATGGTACAAACATTCTTGGCCACAGACAACAGCACAAAGGGCAAGAAGGTAGAAACAACAATACATCACACAAAGCAGCCACAACTGTCAATAAGAGTGTCCATGATTGAGTCTTTGAATGAAGAGATTGAGATAAAACTGTCCAGTTTGAGTGTTTGTTGCAGCTCGTTCCAGTCGCTAGCTGCAGTGAACTGAAAAGAGGAGCGAACCAGGGATGTATGTGCTTTTGGGACCTTTAACAGAATGTGACTGGCAGAATGGGTGTTGTATGTGGAGGATGACAGCTGCAGTAGATATCTCAGATAGGGGGGAGTGAGGCCTAAGAGGGTTTATAAATAAGCATAAGCATTGGTGGCAAATCTGATGGCCAAATGGTAAAGAACATCTAGCCGCTTCAGAGCACCCTTACCTGCCAAGCTATAAATTACGTCTCCGCAATCTAGCATGGGTAGGATGGTCATCTGAATCAGGGTTAGTTTGGCAGCTGGGGTGAAAGAGGAGCGATTACGATAGAGGAAACCAAGTCTAGATTTAACTTTAGCCTGCAGCTTTGATATGTGCTGAGAGAAGGACAGTGTACCGTCTAGCCATACTCTCAAGTACTTGTATGAGGTGACTACCTCAAGCTCTAAACCTTCAGAGGTAGTAATCACACCTGTGGGGAGAGGGGCGTTCTTCTTACCAAACCACATGACCTTTGTTTTGGAGGTGTTCAGAACAAGGTTAAGGGTAGAGAAAGCTTGTTGGACACTAAGCATTGCATCTTCTCAGACCAGAATCCCTAGTGAACCCAGTACAGCGGTGGGTTCAAGGCAGAAGCTAGACTTGTCACTGTCATTCCAGGCTCACTGCAGTACATGCTCAGACTTATTGATTATATTAACCAGTAAGATCAAAAGAGTGTCTGAAATCCACTCTCCTGAGCCAAATTAAGACATTTGGAAACATTATCAGTGCCTTATTAAGATATATTCACAAATAGGCACACATTAGGAAGCTGGATGCTTACTTGTTTGGTCCCTTGTATACATTATATCAAGGACAATTGTACTCTGAGGAGCATCACAAATCTGAAATGATCGAATTACTGCTGACTCATTTAATAATTTAACACATTTCACATTACTAACAAACAAAAACACAGGCATTTGCTAGTCTCAGGGAGGAAATTTCACAGCAGAAGGCTAAATTTAGCTGCCTGCGACTTCTTCTTTCATTCTCATATATTGATTTGGGGGAATGCACTCATAAGGGAAAAATACATGTATGAAGCAAAACCTAAAACACCAGAGAAATGGAGGTACTGTATGCTTCCTTAAAGGGGAATTTACCAGATTAACGTTAGGTCTTTTTAACTATGTAACAACGTGCCATTTTCACATATTCATTACCTCCAGATGGTGGAATTCCCCTTTAAGGTCTCAGTCGGATTATGCAATCACATTTTATTAGTAATGCATACCTAAAATTATTTTCAGACGCAGCTATAAGCAAGGCTTAAATTGGGGCGATTGGAATGGGGCTTGAATAGCTAACTGTAAAATAAAAACGATCACGGAAAAGCAACCAATGCCAGGGACAATTTCATCGCTCCCAATGCCAGTAACCCCCTTGTCCTTGCATATCCCAAATCCAGGCTCCAAACTGTAGCTTGTAATTTACATAATTGGCCCTTGAACATAATTATATTGTTGAACCCTCTTTGCTTGATAACTCTACTTGTGGTCTACGATGGTCAACATTATTCCAGGGTGGTTCAATAACAGGGAAAGGACCCTTTAAGGGTAGTGGGAGACATAAAGAGAGGAATGAAATAGTGGTGACTTTTTGCTGTTTGTGCATATTGAGGAGTAAAATAGTGCCTTTTTGGAAAGTCTTCTGGGAGTTTTGTAGACCAGGACATCAAGTGTTATGTCACACATCAATTCTGCCATTCTTCTGTATAGGAAAATAAGAGGATATACTGTATGTTTGATGGTGGATGTGTCTCTGACTCATGAGGGATTACTATTACATCTGGTACATGAAATAAAGGCACACTTCATATCTGACATAACAGTATCACAACATTTCCTCTCTTATTTAAAGAAGGTTGCACAGTAGATTAGGTTTACTGTACATGTTGTAAGACTATGTGTGCATAGAACCTAAGAAAATGATAATAATAAAATATCAAGTTTTGACAATATATTTATTGACTATATTTGATGTATTTACAGTTCAGAACACATCAAACAAATCAATATTGGTCTTGTTGTAGGAGAGGGGGGTAGGTACATGTTTTACAAGGTTCCACACATGTTTCTAAACATGGATAAGTGCCAACAGAGAGTCAAATAAAGAGAAAATGGACCTCTGCATGTAAATTATCTTACTTGCTTCACATTTACAAGGACATCCACACTGTCTCTACATATACATGTTTAAGATACTGTACATTGTCCATAATCATATTTAACTAACATACAGGCAGAAATGACATGGATCTATCACCAGCTGGCCACAACAAACCTATATCAAAATGCTTTCCAGAGGTTATTTTATATAACATTGGATGTGCGTCAATATACAGTTGAAGTCGGAAGTTTACATACACCTTAGCCAAGTACATTTAAACTCATTTTGTCACAATAACTGACATTTAGTCCTAGTAAAAATTCTCTGTCTTAGGTCAGTTAGGATCACCACTTTATTTTAAGAATGTGAAATGTCAGAATTTTGGCCCATTCCTCCTGACAGAGCTGGTGTAACTGAGTCAAGTTTGTAGGCCTCCTTGCTCGCACACGCTTTTTCAGTTCTGCCCACAAATGTTCTATAGGATTGAGGTCAGGGCTTTGTGATGACCACTCCAATACCTTGACTTTGTTGTCCTTAAGCCATTTTGCCAAAACTTTGGAATATGCTTGGGGTCATTGTCCATTTGGAAGACTCATTTGCGACCAAGCTTTTACTTCCTGACTGATGTCTTGAGATGTTGCTTCAATATATCCACATCATTTCCCTCCCTCATGAAGCCATCTATTTTGAGAGGTGCACCAGTCCCTCCTGCAGCAAAGCACCCCCACAACATGATGCTGCCACCCCCGTGCTTCACGGTTGGGATGGTGTTTTTCGGCTTGCGAGCATCCCCCTTTTTCCTCCAAACATAACGATGGTCATTATGGCCAAACAGTTCTATTTTTGTTTCATCAGACCAGAGGACATTTCTCCAAAAAGTACGATCTCTGTCCCCATGTGCAGTTGCAAACCGTAGTCTGGCTTTTTTATGGCGGTTTTGGAGCAGTGGCTTCTTCCTTGCTGAGTAGCCTTTCAGGTTATGTCAATATAAGACTCGTTTTACTGTGGATATAGATACTTATGTACCTGTTTCCTCCAGGATCTTAAAAGGGTCCTTTGCTGTTGTTCTGGGATTGATTTGCACTTTTCCCACCAAAGTACGTTCATCTCTAGGAGACAGAACGCGTCTCCTTCCTGAGCGGCATGATGGCTGCGTGGTCCCATGGTGTTTATACTTGCGTACTATTGTTTGTACAGATGAACGTGGTACCTTCAGGCATTTGGATATTGCTCCCAAGGATGAATCAGACTTTTTTTCTGAGGCCTTGGCTGATTTCTTTTGATTTCCCCATGATGTCAAGCAAAAGAGGCACTGACTTTGAAGGTAGGCCTTGAAATACATCCACAGGTACACCTCCAATTGACTCAAATGATATCAATTAGCCTTTCAGAAGCTTCTAAAGCCATTACATAATTTTCTGGAATTTTCCAAGCTGTTTAAAGGCACAGTCAACTTAGTGTATGTAAACTTCTGACCCACTCGAATTGTGATACAGTGAATTATAAGGGAAATCATCTGTAAACAATTGTTGGAAAAATTACTTGTGTCATGCACAAAGTAGATGTCCTAACCGACTTGCCAAAGCTATAGTTTGTTAACAAGAAATTTGTGGATCGTGTTTTAATGACTTCAACCTAAGTTTATGTAAACTTCCGACTTCAACTGTACATGTACTAGTGCATTTTAATCAAGCTGTAATTACTTTTTCATTTCAAACTTCTTGTAGTTACTTTTTGTACTTCAAGCTTATTAACTGATGTTGGACTCAACCTTTAGTGATTTAGGACAGATCTAACCTTTTTCAAAAGATCAATTGCTTTCCCCCTGAACAGAGGTTAGCCAAACTCCAGATTGACAGTGGTATACCAATCGAAAAGCGAAGTAATCACATCATAGCACATCTTTATTATATTTATTGTTTTGGCGTCAAGCATGTCTATGATGAGGTTGGAAGCAACAATCCTGAGGGAAAAAACTGTCTGAACAAAACCCTCATCTGGAACAGCTGCTCTCCTGTACTGTATGTCTGGAGGAGCCTGCCATCATCACAATGATACTTAGCAACATGGATGTATTGAAAAGAGTCACAGATGGGAGCCCACATGTCAACAGTGTCATTTTCACTAGAGTGTTGGAAATTAAACTCAATCACAGGATGTAAGTATTTCCACATTTAGCGCTTACATTTCTGTACTGGTCCCCCTTGGGATTCGAACCCACAAGCCTGGTGTCACAAGCATCGTGCTTTTCCAACTGAGCCACACAGGACCTAGGTATAAAATTGTACAAAGATCCGGGTCGGCAGTCAAGGCACAATCTATAACTGTTTCTCCTCAACCAGATGAGGTTTGGGACGATCTGGTTTGGGACGATCTTTGAGTAGTAGAAGACGCTGATCCATACGCATGAGGACCTGCTCTACAATGTTGAGTACATGAAAGAGCAATGTTGACTGTTGTGTTTGGTGGTAAAAAGCTCTCATAAATGGACCAGAAAGTTGCCTTTTGAATGAGGTAATTGAATGCCAAAAGTTTGTAGCCTTGCACAAGCCTATCTCTTGTTTCTGTAGCGTGAGGCAGCTTGATGTACAAGTACACCCCCTGGACAAGCCACTAGTCTATGGCAGGGCCTTACCCTCAATCTACAGTACCAGTCAAAGGTTTGGACACACCTACTCATTCAACGGTTTTTCTTAATTGTTACTATTTTCTTGTAGAATAATAGTGAACACATCAAAACTATGAAATAACACATATGGAATCAAAGCGTTCATGTAACCAAAAAAGTGTTACACAAATCAAAATATATTTTATATTTGAAAATCTTCAAAGTAGCCACCCTTTACCTTGATGGCAGCTTTGCACACTGTTGGCATTCTCTCAACCAGCTTCATGTTGTCACCTGGAATGCATTTCAGGTGTAACTTGTTAAATTGTAGTGTAATTTCTTTCCTTCTTAATGCGTTTGTGCCAATCAGTTGTGTTGTGACAAGATAGGGCTATCTTATGTATACCCCCCCTATTTTGTAAAAGACCAAGTCCAAATTATGGCAAGAACAGCTCAAATCAGCAGAGAGAGAAAGAGAAATGACAGCCCATCATTACTTTAAGACATGAAGGTCAGTCAATCTGGAAAATTTCAACAACTTTGAAGGCTCTTCAAGTGCAGTCGTAAAAACCATCAAGGGCTATGATGAAATTGGCACTCATGAGGACCGCCACAGGAAAGGAAGACAGAGTTACATATGCTACAGAGGATACGTTCATCAGAGTTAACTGCACCTCAAATAAAGTCTTCAGGACTTCATGGTGAAATTGCTGCAAAGAAACCACTACTTCAAGGGCACCAATAAGAAGAGACTTGCTTGGGCCAAGAAACACGTGCAATGGACATTAGAAGACTAGAAGGTGGAAATCTAGAAGTCCAAATTTGATATTTCTGTTTCCAACCACTGTGTTTTGTGAGATGCAGAGCAAGTCAATGGTTGAATTTGGCATGTCTGGTTCCCACCGTGAAGCATGGCGGAACTTTGCTAGTGACATTGATTTATTTAGGCGGCAAACTTAACCAGCTTGCTACAGCACAGCACTCTGCAGCGATACGCCATCCCATCTGGTGTGCGCTTAGTTTGACTATCATTCGTTTTTTTAACAGGACTGTTACGCATGCCTTTTGGAGGAGGGAACGCAACTCCTCGTGGAGTGATAGAGGTATGGGATTGCAGGTGCGGGTAAGGAGGACAAAAGCAGAGAATTTGACCGTTAACAGGGAACTTATTCCTTCTCACGGTAATTTATTCCTTCTCACGGTAATTTAATAGGACATAACAATCAGATGACGACGCCTTGCTTTTCAATAAGTCTACTACTTTTCTCTTTGTCTTTTACAATATTTATTTTCTACATTGTGTTATGTGTTATTTCATAGTTTTGATGCGTTCACTATTATTCTACAATGTAGAAAATAGTACAAATAAAGAAAAACCCTTGAATGAGTAGGTGTCCAAACTTTGACTGGTACTGTATATCCTTAATACTGAGTGCACATCAGGTACCCTTTTGAGCATTTGGCATGACTCAGCCAGGGATTGACCTCACAACCTTGCAATCTCAGGGATGACGTTCTAACCATAAGGCCGCTGAGGTGGTAAAAAGGAAAAGATAAGTGTTAAATGTGCCCGTTTATACCTTGTGATCACAATACAGACAAATAGCAAAGAACGTGATCAGAAATATACGAACAAATATAACCAACCCCATTATTATTGTATGTACTAAACCCACCACAAATCTCTCTTGTCTCTGAAAGTTGAGTATTTCCACAAACTTCTCCCCTTTTTCAATTTCATTATGGTTGGCTTTTGAAGTTTGGTTTTGCTTAGTTAATGCTGGTACCAGAGATGGGTAAATAACACTCACACAACATGAGGTCCAAACTAACACTGACCTATAGGTATATTTAGACCGGGATTCAATCCCTAACCGCAATGCACCGACAACGCTTTGCGTTTGCGTAAATGTTGCAGTTATTGGCTCGAGTAAATTACCTTTAAAGTCAACTGCATTGCGATGACAGTGCATTGTGGTTTGTTTGAATCTCAGCCTTAGCCTCCACCAAAACCAGGTTTCTATAATGTTTGCTAGCTAGTATAGATGTTATGTAAACACCCTGTGTTATTTACATTTTGCTTTCACCAGAAGATGTTGTCTTACGTGCTTGTTTGTTTTGTTGATTTGTCTTCAACAGACCATATCTAGCATGCAGGGTCCATGCAAACCATGTGCTGTGGAAACAACAACTGTTGCTTTGCCTAATGGATATTATGCATGACAATAATAGGCTTTGATTGAAGCTCAAAGTTCAATTAAAATCTTCCTACCATCATATCTAAGCCCATATGACACCAATGTTGTTGAAAAATTGCAAATCATATTGGAGGTACACAACACACTCCTTGCCTCTCATCATGAGCCGGGACGTTACTGAGAACCACAAACCGGATTTTTAACAGGGTCATTAGCATTAGGGAAAAAATACTATTTCTTGCCCCGACTCAATTTCTAGGTGTCAGATAAGAACGAGACTGCAGCGTCCATAAAGTGACCATTAGACTTGCCACCTGTCGGACTGATCAAGTTTGTAGAAGCAACAGTTTTGATTACATTTATAATTTGTCATTCTCACGTGCTCATTTTTGTCCATTAAGAACCAACGATGTGCTACTTATTTGTAGCATTTCTGACAATGCTAACATCTTTTTTAGCCGAAGCTCAGAGTTCTAACACTGGGTCCAGCAACTCATTTTTTTGTCAACACAGCTGCTTGCACCAGGTTGCCAGTCATAAGAAGTGTATGCGAACAAACCTTGGCTAATGTAGATAGCTAATTATATGGTGGTATTCAAGCTGAAGTTAACATTCCCTAAGTGATCAATTCCTGTAGTCACTACTTGTTGAACACGGAACGAGGGAGAGCTCGGTTTGTTGTTTAGTACATTTTTCAAAGTCTCTGAAAAAGTGTTCTATTGAAAAAGTTTGGTTAATAGCTAGCTACCTTTTGAGTTTGGATCCCGCGATGCAGTTGGCATTGGTTGATGGGACCGCTGCTATCTGTCCAGGGATCCTGCCGACCAAGGGTCTGATGAGATGCTTGGCATAGCAGCTAACCTAGCTGCCACTGTTAGCAGCCTATCAAGCTAGCAGGGGTTCCTTGAGGGTTGGAACGCAGCCCACAATGCGGTACGCCCTTGTGGCTGGGACCGCAGATTGTCCTGGCCTTGTGACTGTCTAGATACCAGCTTGTTGCTGTTTCCATCTTCCCTGCAACTTGCCCAGTCTGGAACTGCAAGGAGTAACAGTGTAGCCTACGTTGCTACCATGACAGGCAAAAGCCGGCAGGAGTACCATTGAGGACAGCGGTGTCTCTCTGTCATAGGTGAAGGATCTTTTAAATGAAAAAGAGTTCTACAAGCAGTTGTTACAACAACAAGAAAATATCTTCAAGTGTTGTGTCCAAATATTTGTGGATTCTACTAATAAAATAATGGACGATATGACCAGAGAGGTCCAGGACCTGAAGAACAATACTGGTGGAGTCAACTAATAAAATAATGGACCGTTTGCAGTTCTCCCAGGGTCAGCTCGATGAGTTTAAACAGGAAAATGGCAAGATGACAGCAAACATTGAGAGAGGACATCAGTTCTGTATGTGAATCCATGATACCAATGACAGAGAAATCAGATTATCTCCAGGGACAATCAATGCGGAACAACATTGTTGTGGTTGGAAATGCAGAATCTCCACATGATACCTCGACAGAGTCTGAGGACAAAGTGAGGGAAATGATCTTGGAGAAACTGAAGATGAACCACAGGACTGGAAAACTGACCACCGGCCCAGGTGACAGGCCCATGTCGATAGTGATCAAGTTCTTGAGGTTCAAGGACAAGGTAACTGTTCTCAATCAGGGACAGCTGTCTATCGTTGTCTCTGATTGGGAATCATACTTAGGCAGCCTTTTTTCCTTTTCTCATTTGTGGGATGTTGTCATCGTTGTCTCCGCCTTACGGAGCTTCACGTTCGTTTTTGTTGTTTATTGTTTTGTTGGAGACATTTAAAAATAAAGAAAAATGAATGCTCACCACGCTGCACCCTGGTCCGGTCATTTTCAAGACGACACTCGTGACACCTGTATTCTTGACATTCTAATCCAAATGTGTGCTCATCAACACTGCCAAACTAACAACTCTGCCATGTGTTGGATATTTGTAAACAACTCTGCCTTCCACTGCCAATCCAGTGGTGCGGCTCTAGGGGTGGGGTAAGAGGGCTAATTTATTAGGGCCACTACCCCAATCACAAAAATGGATCGCACTTACAGACAGTGAGTCACGTGGCCATGGCCTGCAATATAAAGCATGCAGACTGTCACACACTGATCTTTTTCACCTGTCCTTGTGATTGTCTCCACCCCCCCTCCAGGTGTTGCCCATTTTCCCCATTAACCCCTGTGTATATATACCTGTGTTCTCTGTTATATAACTGTGTTCTCTGTTTGTCCGTTGCCAGTTCGTCTTGTTTGTCAAGTCAACCAGGGTTTTGTTTCTCAGCTCCTGCTTTTTCCCAGTCTTTCTTTCTGGTTTTGACCTTTGCCTATCCTGACTCCGAGCCTGCCTGACTATCCTATCCTGACTCAGGCCTGCCTGACCACTCTGCCTCTGCCTGCCTCTGAGCCTGCCTACCAACCTGTACCTTTGCCCCCTGCAGGATTTTGGACCTCTGCTTACCCTGACCCTGCCTGCCGTTCGGTACCATTGCCTCACCTCTGGTTTACTCACTCATGCCTGCCTTGACCTGGCTCTATTGGATCATTAAACTATTGTTTATTCAATGTGGTCTGCGTCTAGGTCTTACCTTCATACCTGATAGTCCGAACTGGCCATGACTGATCCAGCAGACCTGAGCCATCTGTGATGGAGAAGTCCTTCACTGGCCGTGGGCGGCGTTTGGTACACTAACACACACATTCATCGTGCCTCCCTGCTCCGTTATCAGCTCCGTTAATAATGTGGGTCGACACACAAGTTAACGTCCCTATCTTAGTACATACATTTCTCACATTATTCTTACCTCCCGTCAGTAGCGGTTTACAAGCATTCATGTTTAACTTAAGCAAAGTTTATCAATGTTATGGATGAGCGCATTGTTTGTTTGGTTCTGTTCCTCTCTCTTCATCTCTGTAGCTTCCGGGTATGCTGGAATAAGGACCAGAGCTACGGTAATCGGGCTGACTTTGTAGTGCCTGTCCCGAAAGGCTCGCTCATGTAAATGGGCATATTGAAAGATACCATGTCAGTATTAATGTGATTTTGTCAATGTTATATTGGTATATTGTATCATGAGAAATGTGTTGCAAGGTATATAATTCATTATGTTTACCTGAGTGGAAAATGAAGGTAATTGCTTATTAATGAATTAGTGCTGGGTATGTTCTGATGGGAGGGGCTACCCCTACAAAAGAAGCCTGTCACGGGCGTTGAATGAACTGGACCAAGGTGCACCGTGGTAAGCGTACATATTCCTTTATTTGAAAAATGACGCCGACAAAACAATAAACACTACAAATCAACCGTGAAGCTCAAGGCTATGTGCCACAAACAAAGTTAAATTCCCACAAAGACAGGTGGGAAAAAGGGATACCTAAGTATGGTTCTCAGTCAGAGACAACAATAGACAGCTGTCCCTGATTGAGAACCCTACCCGGCCAAAACGAAGAAATACAAAATATAGAACGAAAGAAAATAGAATACCCAGCCCAAATCACACCCTGACCAAACCAAATAGAGATATAAAAAGGATCTCTAAGGTCAGGGCGTGACAGTACCCCATGGATCATCACTGGAGGCTTCGTGCCATGGATCATCAATGGAGGCTTCTTGCCATGGATCATCACTGGAGGCTTCGTGCCATGGATCATCACTGGAGGCTTCGTGCCATGGATCATCACTGGAGGCTTCGTGCCATGGATCATCACTGGAGGCTTCATGCCATGGATCATCACTGGAGGCTTCTTGCCATGGATCATCACTGGAGGCTTCGTGCCATGGATCATCACTGGAGTGAGGAGACGTATGGGCAGTCTGGTACGTGGAGCTGCCACAGGGCTCACCAGGCTGGGGAGACATACAGGAGGCTTAGTTCTGGGCGCAGGCACAGGACTCACCAGGCTGGAGAGACATACAGGAGGCCTTGTCCTTGGCAGAGGCACCGGATACACTGGGCCGTGGAGGCGCACTGGAGGTCTCGAGCTTAGAGCCTTCACAACTCGTCCTGGCTGGGTGGTTATCTTCACCCTGCAAATGCGGGGCGCTGGGATGTATCGCACCGGGCTGTGAACGCGCACTGGAGACACCGTGCGCTCCACCGCATAACACAATGCCTGACCAGTACGACGCTCGCCACGGTAAGCACGAGGAGTTGGCTCAGGTCTCCAACCTGACTCAGCCAATCGCCTCGTGTGCCCCCCCCAAAAGAAATTGGCGGGGCTTCCTTGCTAGCCGTGTTCCCTCGTAACGATGCCGTTCCGCCTTTGCTGCCTCCAGCTCCTCCTAGGGACGACGATATTCCCCAGCCTGCCTCCAGGATCCATTACCGTCCAGGATTTCCTCCCAATTACCACGCTGCTTGGTCCTTTTGTGGTGGGAGGTTCTGTCACGGCCATCAACAGAAGTAGACCAAGGTGCAGCGTGGTGAGCGTACATATTCCTTTATTTATAGGACGCCGACAAAAACAATAAACAATCCAAAACAACCGTGAAGCTAAAGGGCTATGTGCCACAAACAAAGTTAACCTCCCACAAAGACAGGTGGGAAAAAGGGCTACCTAAGTATGGTTCTCAATCAGAGACAACGATAGACAGCTGTCCCTGATTGAGAACCCTACCCGGCCAAAACTTAGAAATACAAATAATAGAACTAAAGAAAATAGAATACCCACCCCAAATCACAACCTGACCAAACCAAATACAGACATAAAAAGGATCTCTAAGGTCACGGCGTGACATTAATGGAGAGCCGAGCACCTGTCGGGTGTTTTTAGCTCAGGGGCGGTGCGGTGGAAGGGAGGTGACCCAACCAATTGTGCTATTATGTGGGTTTTTTTCGCGTTATTTGTAACTTATTTTGTACATGATGTTTCTGCAACCCTATCTTACAGCAAAAAAATAGCTTCTAGATATCAGGACAGCGATCACTCACCTCGGTTTAGACTAAGATTTTTTCTTCACTAAGCAGGACGTACAGGACATTCTCCAAACACCCAACAGGGCCAACATCCCCATTTTTTGCAAGAGGAAGAGACGCAGGTACAGAGGACACAGAGAGGGATGCCTCGTGAGAACCCGCAGAAGGCAAGTGGGAAAGCTGCTGTTACCGTCAATATTACTCGCCAACGTGCAATCATTGGACAATAAATTAGACGAGGTACGATCACGAATATCCTACCATCGGGACATCAAAAGCTGTAATATCCTATGTTTCACGGATTCGTGGCTGAATGACGACATGGATATTCAGCTAGCGGGATATACGCTGCACCGGCAAGATAGAACAGCACACTCCGGTAAGATGAGGGGGTGCGGTCTGTGCATATTTGTAAAGAACAGCTGGTGCACGAAATCTAAGAAAGTCTCTAGATTTTGCTCGCCTGAAGTATAATATATTGTGATAAATTGCAGGCTACACTACTTGCCTAGAGAGTTTTTAGCTGTACTTTTCGTGGCTGTTTATTTATCACCACAGACAGATGCTGGCACTAAGACCGCACTCAGTCAGCTGTATAAGGAAATAAGAAAACAGTCACCCACAGGCGGCGCTCCTAGTGGCCGGAGAAACTTTAATCAGTTCCACCAAATTTCTATCAACATGTTAAATGTGAAACCAGAGGGAAAAAATTCTAGATCACCTGTACTCCACACACAGAGACGCGTACAAAGCTCTCCCTCGCCTCCATTTGGTGAATCCGACCACAACTCTGTCCTCCTGATTCCTGCTTGCAAGCAAATTAAAGCAGGAAGAACCAGTGACTCAGTCCATAAAAAAGTGGTCAGAGGAAGCAGATGCTAAACTACAGGACTATCATAGACTGGAACATGTTCCGGGATTCTTCCGATGGCATTGAGCAGTACACCACATCAGTCACTGGCTTTATCAACAAGTGCATCTAGGACGTTGTCCCCACAGTGACTGTACGTACATACCCAAACCAGAAGCCATTGATTACAGGCAACATTCGCACTGAGCTAAAGGGTAGAGCTGCCTCTTTCAAGGTGCGGGACTCTAACCCTGGAGCTTACAAGAAATCCTGCAATGTCCTGCGACGAACCATCAAACAGGCAAAGCATCAATACAGGGCTAAGATTGAATCATAGTACACCGACTCTGATGCTCGTCTTATGTGGCATAGCTTGCAAACTATTACAGACTACAAAGGGAAGCACAGCTGCGAGCTGCCCAGTGACAGACGAGCTAAATCACTTCTACGCTCGCTTCGAGGCAAGCAACACTAAGGCATGCATGAGAGAATCAGCTGTTCCGGACGACTGTGTGATCACGCTCTCCGTAGCCGACGTGAGTAAGACCTTTAAACAGGTCAACATACACAAGGCTGCGGGGTCAGACGAATTACCAGAACGTGTGCTCCGGGCATGTGCTGACCAACTGGCAGGTGTCTTCACTGTCTTTTCAACATGTCCCTGATTGAGTCTGTAAAACCAACATGTTTCAAGCAGACCACAATAGTCCCTGTGCCCAAGAACACAAAGGCAACCTGCCTAAATGACTACAGACCCTTAGCACTCACGTCCGTGGCCATGAAAAGCTTTGAAAGGCTGGTAATGGCTCACATCAACATCATTATCCCAGAAACCCAACACCCACTCCAATTTGCATACCGCCCAAACAGATCCACAGATGATGCAATCTCTATTGCACTCCACACTGCCCTTTCCCACCTGGACAAAAGGAACACTTATGTGAGAATGCTATTCATTGACCACAACTCAGCGTTCAACACCATAGTACCCTCAAAGCTCATCACTAAGCTAAGGATCCTGGGACTAAACACCTCCCTTTGCAACTGGATCCTGAACTTCCTGACGGGCCGCCCCCAGGTGGTGAGGGTAGGTAGCAACACATCTGCCACGCTGATCCGCAACACTGGATCCCCCCAGGGGTGCGTGCTCAGCCCCCTCCTGTACTCCCTGTTCACCCACGACTGCATGGCCAGGCACGACTCCAACACCATCATTAAGTTTGCAGACGACACAACAGTGGTAGGCCTGATCACAGACAACGACTAGACAGCCTATAGGGAGGAGGTCAGAGACCTGGCCGTGTGGTGCCAGAATAAGAACATATCCCTCAACGTAGCCAAGACTAAGGAGATTATTGTGGACTACAGGAAAAGGAGGACCAAGCAGGCCCCCATTCTCATCAACGGGGCTGTAGTGGAGCAGGTTGAGAGCTTCAAGTTCCTTGGTGTCTACATCACCAACAAACTAGAATGGTCCAAACACACCAAGACAGTCGTGAACAGGGCACGACAAAGCCTATTCCCCCTCAGGAAACTAAAAAGATTTGGCATGGGTCCTGAGATCCTCAAAATGTTCTACAGCTGCAACATTGAGAGCATCCTGACTGGTTGCATCACTGCCTGGTACGGCAATTGCTCGTCCTCCGACCGCAAGGCACTACAGAGGGTAGTGTGTACGGCCCAGTACGTCACTGGAGATAAGCTGCCTGCCATCCAGGACCTCTACACCAGGCGGTGTCAGAGGAAGGCTCTAAAAATTGGCAAAGACCCCAGCCACTCCAGTCATAGACTGGTCTCTCTACTACCGCATGGCAAGCGGTACCGGAGTGCCAAGTCTAGGACAAAAAGGCTTCTCAACAGTTTTTACCTCCAAGCCATAAGACTCCTGAACAGGTAATCAAATGGCTACCCGGACTATCTGCATTGTGTTCCCCCCCAACCCCTCTTTTACGCTGCTGCTACTCTCTGTTTATTATATATGCATAGTCCCTTTAACTATACACTCATGTACATACTATCTCAATTGGCCCGACCAACCAGTGCCCCCGCACATTGGCTAACCGGGCTATCTCCATTGTGTCCCGCCACCCACCACCCGCCAACCCCTCCTTTACGCTACTGCTACTCTGTTCATCATATATGCATAGTCACTTTAAACATCTACATGTACATACTACCTCAATCAGCCTGACTAACCGGTGTCTGTATGTAGCCTCGCTACTGTTTTCAATGTCTTTGTTTTTATTTCTTTACTTACCTATTGTTCACCTAATGCCTTTTTTGTGCTACTAGTTAGAGCATGTAAGTAAGCATTTCACTGTAAGGTCTACACTTGTTGTATTCGGCGCAAGTGACAAATACACTTTGATTTGATTTGATTTGAAGTGGCCAGGGCCTTGCTGTGCCCTCATTTTCGAGCTTTTGCCCTCCTCCTTCCCGTTGGATCGCTCCAGAATAGCCTACCTCATCACGCTGATGTCTGGAAGGGCTCTCACCTGGGCTACCGCCGTATGGGAACAGCAGCCGACCATATGCGTGAGCCTGGAGTGGTTCATGGGAAAGGTTAGGAAGGTTTTTGATGCCCCGCTCTCTGGGAGAGAAGCGGTGCGGAACAGCAACACAGGATCAGCACAAGGAGCTGTCTGGTCATTTTGTGTCCTCGTGCCCGGTAAAGGACCAGGCTCACCTGGGAGCGAGTACTCTTGTGGGCCATGTGGAGAACGTTTCAGCTTCCCTTATTCGCACCCCTTTCCATGTCATTCTGCTGTGGGGGAACCAGTCCAAATCTTTCCGGGTCCTCATTGACTCTGGGACCGATGAGAGCTTTGGCACTGGCTTCCGAGCTGAACATCCTCACTTAGCCCCTCTCAATTCCCATGTATTTTAGAGTGCTGGATGGGCATTCTATAGGTCGGGTCACCCATACCACCACTCCCATCAACCTACGTGTGTCAGGGGATCACAGCGAGATCACTCAGTTCCTGCTCATCAAGTCCCCCCAGATTCCTGTGGTGTTGGGATTCTCCTGGCTCCAGCGACACAATCCACTCATCAACTGGTCTATCGGAGCTATCATGGGCTGGAGTCCATTCTGCCACGCCCATTGTCTGAAATTGGCGCAACCTGCCCCGGGACTTCTTCCTGGATCCTCAGAGGTGGCTCCGGACCTCTCCGCCATTCCCGCGGAGTACCAGGACCTCCGGGAGGTGATCAGCAAGGCCCGGGCTACTTCCCTTCCGCCGCACCGCCACTGATTCCTGGATTGACCTTCTCCCTGGTACCACGCCGCCCGAGGACGTCTGTACTCGCTGTCGGGACCAGAGACCAAGGCTATGGAGAACTACATTGGGGACTCCCTAGCTACAGGATTTATCCGTCCCTCCTCCTCTCCCGCTGGTGCAGGGTTCTTTTTCGTGGAGAAGAAGGACAAGACCCTGCGTCCATGCATTGACTACCGGGGACTCAATGACATCACATCTCCGCTACCACTCATTTCCTCGGCCTTCGAGCCGAGGGGTCACGATCTTCTTCAAGCTGGATCTACGAAATTCCTATCACCTGGTGCAAATACAAGAAGGGGACGAGTGGAAGACCGCCTAAAACACAGCCAGCGGCTTCTACGAATATCTGGTCATGACCTTTGGCCTCACCAACGCCCCTGCCGTATTCCAGGCTCTGGTGAATGACGTTCTCCATGACATGCGGAACCGGTCCGTCTTCTTCTACCTTGATGACATCCTCGTCTTCTCCCGTTCCCCCAATGAACATGTGCTCCATGTCCCTCAGGTTCTCTAGCACCTTCTGGAGAACCAGTTGTTCATTAATGCGGGAAAGCGCGAGTTCCATCGCTCCACCATTCCCTTTCTGAGCTACATCATGTCTGCTGGGAGTGTCCAGATGGATCCTGAGAAGGTGAAAGCGGTGGTGGATTGGCCTCAGACTACGTCCAGGGTGCAGCTGCAATGCTTCCTGGGGTTCGCCAACTTTTATCGCCGCTTTACCCGGGGTTACAGCACCCTGGCCTCCCCACTGTCTGCCCTCACCTCTGCCAAGCTTCACCATGGCTCTGATCCTGGTTCATCCGGACCCTTCCCGTCAGTTCGTGGTGGAGGCCAATGCTTCGGATGTCAGAGTGAGGGCTGTCCTGCCCCAACGTTCTGCCCTGGAACTTAAGCTGCATCCTTGAGCCTTCTTCTCCCACCGCCTCAATGCAACGGAGAGGAATTACGATGTGGGGGATCGGGAGCTTGTCGCGGTGAAGGCAAATGGAGGAATGTAGGCACTGGCTCGAAGGGCTGGAACATCCGTTCATTGTGTGGACTGACCACTTAAACCTGGTGCATCTCCGCACTGCCAAGTGCCTCAACTCCAGGCAGGCGAGATGGGCCCTGCTGTTTACCCGGTTCAACTTTTCCCTCTCCTACCAGCTGGGGTTCAAGAACGTCAAACCGGATGCCCTGTCTCGCCGCTATAACCCTAAGGCTACCACCCCAGAGCCCGAGACAATCTTTCCTGCCTGATGCCTGTCGACAGCACTCAGCTGGGGTATCGGAAAACAGGTCAAGGAGATGCAGCGGTACCAGCTGAACCCTGGGGAGGGCCCAGATAACCGGATAATCATGCCTGACACTGGCCGCTCTTCAGTCCTGGAGAGGGCCCATTCCTCCAGGCTTGCCTGCCACCCGGGCTTCCGGCGGACCCTTGCCTTTGTGTCGACAATGCTTTTTGTGGCCTACCATGGTTCTGGACGTCGCCGCCTTTGTCGTCGCCTGCACGGTCTCTGCACGGCCCCTCAACAAGCTCCATCTGGCAACCTCCAACCTCTGCCCGTCCCTCATTTCCCCTGGTCTCACATCTCCCTGGACTTTGTTACGGGTCTCCCCCAGTATGATGGCAACACCGCCATCCTGACTGTGGTGGATCACTTTTCCAAGGCCACCCACTTTATTCCTCTCCCCAAGTTACCCTCTGCCAAGGAGACGGCCCAGCTCATGGTGCAGCACGTCTTCCGGATCCATGGACTGCCTGTGGATATGGTCTCCGAACACTGCCTTCAATTCTCGGTTCTGGAAGGCGTTCTGCACCCTCATTACGTCATTGGCCAGCCTGTCCTCCGGGTTCCACCCCAGTCTAACGGCCAGTCGGAGTGAGCCAACCAGGACATCGAGACCACTCTGCCTGGTCTCCGCCAACCCCAACACCTGGAGCCAGCAGCTGGTGTGGGAGGAATATGCCTGCAACACCCTTCCCTGCTCTGCCACGGGCCTATCACCTTTTTGAGTGTTTCCTGGGATATCAGGCCCCGCTCTTCCCTGAGCAGGAAGAAGAGGTCGGCATACCTTCTGCCCAGATGTTTGTCCGCTGCTATCGTCGTACCTGGAGGAGAGCCCGGTCGGTCCTCCTCAAGACCACCTCCAGGTATCGACGACAAGCGGATTGCCATCAGACCTCAGCTCCCAGGATCGTCTCGGGCAAATGGTATGGCTATCCACCTGGGATCTGCCCCTCCTGGTGGAATCCCGCAAACTCTCCCCCCCGGTTTATCGGCCTGTTCCCCATCTCCAAGATCATTAGCCCCTCTGCTGTTTGTCTTCTGTTGCTCCGTACATGCATCCCACCTTTCATTTGTCCAGAGTCAAACCCATGTCTCACAGCCCTTTGTCTCCTGTTTCTGGTTTTGACCCTTGCCTGTCCTGACTCCGAGCTAGTCTGCCTGACCACTTTGCCTGCCCCTGCCCCTGAGCCTGCCTACCGACCTGTACCTTTGCTCCCCACTGGATTTTTGACCTCTGCTTGCCCTGACCCTGCTTGCCGTTCGGTACCGTTGCCTCACCTCTGGTTTACTGACCCATGCCTGCCTTGACCTGTCTATTGCCTGCCCCTATTGGATCCTTTAACTATTGTTTATTCGACATGGTCTACATCTGGGTCTTATCCTTAAACTATTGTTTATTCGACATGGTCTGCATCTGGGTCTTATCCTTAAACTATTGTTTATTCGACATGGTCTGCATCTGGGTCTTACAGACAGTCATTGAGGCATTCGGACAGTCATTGAGGCATTCAATTACTGTTCGATTAAACGTTAGAATGGGCAAAACACGTGACCTAAGTGACTTTGAGCAAGACAACAAGAGCTAACCTTGACACAGAAGCTAGCTAACGTTAGCCAGATCACTTCCAAATGCTATTCGAAATACCAGTTGGTGACAGGCAGGCCGGATCCAGTATCTCAGAAACGTCCGGTATCCTGTGCTTTTCATGCACGACAGTGTCTAGGGTTTACCGGGAACGGTGCGACAAACAAAAAACATCCAGTCAGCGGCAGTCCTGTGGGGGAAAACAGCTCATTTATGAGAGGTCAAAGGAGAATGGCAAGAATGGCAAGCTAACAGGAAGGCCACAAACAGGCAAACAATGGCGCAGTACAACAGTGGTGTGCAGATAATCATTTCGGAACGCACAACTCATCGGTCCGTGTCACAGATGGGTTATTGCAGCCTACAACCACACCATGTTCCACTCCTATCAGCTAAAAATTGGAAAAACATTGCCTGGTCTGACAAATCCAGATTCATGTTGCGTCATGCTGATGGCAGAGTCAGGATTTGGCGCAAGCAACGTAAGTCCACGGCCCCATCCTGCCCAGTGTCAACGGTACAGGCTGGTGGCGGGGGTGTAATGGTGTGGGGAATGTTTTCCTGGCACACATTAGGTCCCTTGATACTAATTGGGCAAGAATTCAGGCTGTTCTGGAGGCAAAGGGGGATCTGACCCGGTACCAGATGGGTGTACCTAATAAACTGAGTATATAAATGTATAGGATGCATAACTCTGCAACGCTTTAGGCTGAAAACAAGCTGTAAAACGCACAAGAAAGACGCGGCTCTAGTGTACTTGGAGATATCTTTGTTTAGTCTCTATGGCTGAGGTACACAACCTTCAAAAGTCAATGACTTAAAATGTTTTATTTTATTTTCATTGGGATTTGAGTCACAATAAATTGAACTATTCACCATCTGAAAACTAAAGACAATTACTTTTGACTATCCATGGTAAATTCTACACATAGATTTATAGTTAGTTCAAAACAGATTTTAGCTATGAAAGGGTAACAGCCAGCAGACCAGGGTTTAAACCAGCAACCCTTGCAGTTATGCAAGCACACCACCTGTGCCACTAAGGCGCAGACCTTTAGGCAAAAGCCAAATGTAAGGCTACAATAACAATGCCAATGACAGACTTTTGGTTGTCTCCAAAAAAAATCTCTCTTTGCATGTGGAAATGTTGTATAATACACATCTAAAGGGTAACAACATTGTGTGGTCAAAGACTTAGTAACTTAATAATAGTCACAATCTGGTTACCTATAAGTACAAACATAGTTATCTTTTTGGATTATTACATATTTGGTTAACTTATTTCAAGTTATATTCTAAACTAACCACAATGCACTATTTCTCAATCTCATATGGAGGATCTACTCTGTATTACTGAGTTCGTTTGCTAGCTCTGCAGCTAGCTCAAGCTGGCTAACGTTAGCGACTAGCCATGCTAGCATGTAATTATATTCCAGACCAAGTTTTGGCGGTGGTGAGCTACATTCCACCAATCACAGGAAGTGTGATGTTAACAAGGAACATGTGCAGCCATGCAGCGTGCTCTTCACAGACTTTGTGGATATGTTATCTAGTGGGAACTTGTTAGCATGGCAGGCTCTGGTGCCTTCTTGCTGTTGTGCTCAAAATAAAATAGAAAACCATACCTGCTTGATCTAATTTTGTAGTACTTCCTCTGTTCTCCTTTTTGTTTTGTCAACATCTCGTCATTTTCTCTTTGAAGTAGGCTACAGGAGCTTTGGAACTTGTTCCACCTTCGCTTAGTGCTATCGCGCTAGTTGACGGACATCTGGAGTCTATCTATTTTGGGTGACCCTGACTCTTCATCGGCCAGTGAAGGCCGCCTTCCCCTAACTAAGCAACACACACACACACACACACAAAGTTTTACCATCAGACGGGCCCCAGCCATCAATCTGTAAGTCTTTGCTCTCTCTTTGCTTTGATCTGTGGTTATGTTTTAGTTGTGTTGTTTTAGCTGATCTCCAGTAGTTGGGCTTTAGCTTGCCCACCATAACCGTGGTGGTTGGCTAAGCTGGCTAGGCTAATAGCTAGTTGGCTAAATATGTGTACTATTTTCTACATTGTAAAATAATAGTGAAGACATCAAAACTATGAGATAACACATATGGAATCACGTAGTAACCAAAAAAGTGTTAAACAAATCAACACTTATTTTATATTTGAGATTCTTCAAAGTAGCCCCCTTTTGCCTTGATGACAGCTTTGCACACTCTTGGCATTCTTTCAACCAGCTTGGTGTTTGCTCTGACATGCACTGTCAACTGTGGGACCTTGCTGGAAAACCTTGATAGAGCATGGGTGGAGTAGACATTGTGAAGCTAGCCTACTTCCCACTAAAAACACAGTTTTTAGTTTTTAATATACAGTATATTCTTCATATGTGACTCGTTTCAGGAAACTAGGAGTATGTCGCCCGTCACTACTTTACAGGAGAGGCATTTGAGAGTAAACATATTTTTTTAATGAAAATGCATTTTTGGCTGGACATGCCGACAGATGAGTTTGGATTGGTCTGCCATGTAGCATGCTTCTGTCTATAACATGAGCTGCTCAGTATGTGTAGGTAATCCTTTCTAACATGGCTATTTTGAAAGATATAAAGAACTGCAAAAGTGTTGCTAATGCTCTACACTATCTGGAGGACCGAGCTTTGAAATCAGTGGAATGCCCGGTGGAAGCAGAGTATGATACCTAAGGAGGAGGAGAACATTTTTGTATTTGATTGCAAATAATGGGTAGGGGGTCAAAAAGAGAACACACAGAAGAAGGCTGTTATATAAAAACCCTTTCTCTGGATTACATCTTCAAACTAAGGGCAACCATGTCATCCATGACAGAGAGGGAGAAGCATTCGTCCATGCATACAGGTAAAATAGTCTAGTTAGCTACATTAGAAACATTTAATGTTTCTAATTTTGTAAGAAATTCATTTTCATTGCACATTAAATCTTACTGTTAACTAGTTTGCTAACGTTAGCTGACTGGCTCACTAGCTAATGTTCCGTGTATGATCTGTGTAGTAATATTATTCTTATCTCAGAGCCATTTGCATTGCTAGTTATAGCCTAATGTTAGCTAGCTAGTTAACATTGAACCTAGCTAGTTGGTTAGCTTTAGCTACCAGCAGATTCATGCAGGGTAGTAATGTTTTAAATTGGGATTATGGTTCATTGTTTAGCTAGCTACATGTCTAAACAAAAGACTCCACTATGCAAGTAACCATTGCACTGCACTATTTACACCTTCTGTATCCTGTGCATGTGACAAATAATCTTTGAGTGTGTGTTTACCAGAGATGGTAATGTGAAGAACAACTTTACCTGCACCAAAGTCAAATTACGATATAACGTTAGGCCAACGAGACAGTGTCCAGGTTCTAAAATTCTCTATTAAAATGCCCTGTTTTTATTTTGTCACACTCACAACTGTAAGCTATTTTCTGTAAATAGCTTGCCATTAACTTGTAAATCATGATCTTGTTGTGAGTTTAGTTTCCTGTAATAACGAATACAAATCAGCTAAAGTTAAGACGATGTCAGCTTAAAAAGCTTGAAACTAACCAAAGCATTGCTTAGAAAGTTTATTTTAGTTTCCTGGTTTGCTAGATTGACATATACTAAATTCATTTTTAAACTGATTAGTTTATTGGTGTTAAAATACACCAGATATGCTATTTTGGACCACCAGGATGCTGATGTCATGCAGCCTGTCGTTTTTGTGTTTGTACTTTTTCATAACGACAACGACAAGTTTGATGTTGGACGACAGTAGAATGTTCATGATGTCACTGTGACAACTGTCTACAGACATGTCGATATACGTAGTATAAACCAGCCTTTAGTCTTGGAATCTTTGGTTGTTTAGTACAATACCATACTCACTCCGTATAACACATGGCCTCACATGTGAATCCTTAAAGAGATGGGTGGGGCTAAGGCCCAAGATGGTGTGAATGATGCTGAATGGGTGTAAACAAAGAGGAGCTCTGCAGAAAAACATTTGTCATAAGAAACTAGCTCCCTGGTATACAGAAAATACCCGAGCTCTGAAGCAAGCTTCCAGAAAATTGGAACGGAAATGGCGCCACACCAAACTGGAAGTCTTCCGACTAGCTTGGAAAGACAGTACCGTGCAGTATCGAAGAGCCCTCACTGCTGCTCGATCATCCTACTTTTCCAACTTAATTGAGGAAAATAAGAACAATCCAAAATTTCTTTTTGATACTGTTGCAAAGCTAACTAAAAAGCAGCATTCCCCAAGAGAGGATGGCTTTCACTTCAGCAGTAATAAATTCATGAACTTCTTTGAGGAAAAGATCATGATCTTTAGAAAGCAAATTACGGACTCCTCTTTAAATCTGCGTATTCTTCCAGGGCTTAGCTGTCCTGGATCTGCACAGCTCTGCCAGGGCCTGGGATCGGGAGAGACACTTAAGTGTTTTAGTACTATATCTCTTGACACAATGATGAAAATAATCATGGCCTCTAAACCTTCAAGCTGCATACTGGATCCTATTCCAACTAAACTACTGAAAGAGCTGCTTCATGTGCTTGGCCCTCCTATGTTGAACATAATAAACGGCTCTCTATCCACCGGATGTGTACCAAACTCACTAAAAGTGGCAGTAATAAAGCTTCTCTTGAAAAAGCCAAACCTTGACCCGGAAAATATAAAAAACTATCGGCCTATATCGAATCTTCCACTCCTCTCAAAAATTTTAGAAAAAGCTGTTGCGCAGCAACTCACTGCCTTCCTGAAGACAAACAATGTATACGAAATGCTTCAGTCTGGTTTTAGACCCCATCATAGCACTGAGACTGCACTTGTGAAGGTGGTAAATGACCTTTTAACCTGTTTGGGCTGCAGGGGGAGTATTGAGTAGCCAGATAAAAGGTGCCCATTTCAAACGGCCTCGTACTCAATTCTTGCTCGTACAATATGCATATTATTATTACTATTGGATAGAAAACACTCTCTAGTTTCTAAAACCGTTTGAATTATATCTGTGAGTCAAACAGAACTCATTTGGCATAAACTTCCTGACCAGGAAGTGGAAAATCTGAAATCGATGCTCTGTTCTACTCCCTGCCTATACATGGGCATGATACGTAAGAGTCTACGTGCACTTCATACACCTTCCCCTGGATGTCAAGAGGCGGTGAGAGAATAAATTTCATGTTTATCTTGGTCTGAGGTGGAATAAAAGCTCTTTGTATGACGTGACCGTCCATTTTCTGTTTTCTGGAGCGCGCGAAAGGGGACATGGATTTGCCTTCTGTTTAGCTGTCGTTATGGACGACTAATATCTCCGGCTATGATTTTATTTGATACATGTGACCATATCATCGTAAAGTATGTTTTTTCAATATAGTATCATCAGATTATTGAAAATTTTTCGGGAGTTTTGCCGTGTTCCGTTCTCTTCCGTTTGTTGACTTGGAGAGCTTTGTGCCACTTGGCAAGTGCGCGTGCTAAATCGAGAGGGAAAATGAACGTTTTAAATCCAAACAACGACTGTTCTTGACAAAGGACACCTTCTACAACATTCTGATGGAAGATCACCAAAAGTAAGAAACATTTTATGATGCTAATTCATATATCTGTCGTGCATGTGAATTAGTCGTGGGCGCCCAACTTTGGGGTACTCAGCTATACCGAAGCTGGATGTCGTAATGAAGTTATTTTTTAGAATTCTAACACTGCGATTTCATTAAGAACTAATGGATCTATCATTTCCTATACAACATGTATTTTTTACTTATGTTTATGAATAGCTATTTGGTCAGAATATGTGTGTCAGAAAACGTGTCAGAAAAATATCGTTGCTGTTTAGACGTTGTGGAAAAAGTAGCTAAGTTAGCACAATGTGTAACCACTGATTTCAGCTCTAAATATGCACATTTTCGAACAAAACATAAGTGTATGTATAACCTGATGTTATAGGACTGTCATCTGATGAAGAAAATCAAGGTTAGTCAAAAATTATATATCTTTTGCTTGTTTGTTACGATCGCTAACTTTTGCTACTGGGAAATTGCTTGTGTTTTTGGCTATTGTGGTAAGCTAATATAACGCTCTATTGTGTTTTCGCTGTAAAACACTTGATAAATCGGAAATATTGTCTGGAATCACAAGATGCCTGTCTTTCAATTGCTGTACACTATGTATTTTTCAGAAATGTTTTATGATGAGTATTTAGTTATTTGGCGTTGGTGTCTGTAATTATTCTGTCTGCTTTCGGTGCAATTTCTGATTGTAGCTGCAATGTAAACTATGATTTATACCTGAAATATGCACATTTTTCTAACAAAACATATGCTATACAATAAATATGTTATCAGACTGTCATCTGATGAAGTTGTTTCTTGGTTAGTGGCTATTTATATCTTTATTTGGACGAATTTGTGATAGCTACTGATGGAGTAAAAAACTGGTGGAGTAAAAAAAGTGGTGTCTTTTGCTAACGTGGTTAGCTAATAGATTTACATATTGTGTCTTCCCTGTAAAACATTTTTAAAAATCTGACATGTTGGCTGGATTCACAAGATGTGTACCTTTCATATGCTGTATTGGACTTGTTAATGTGTGAAAGTTAAATATTAAAAAAAAATATCTTTTGAATTTCGCGCCCTGCACTTTGAGCTGGCTGTTGTCATAAGTGTACCGGTGTCGGGCTGCAGCCATAAGAAGTTAATGGCGTCAGACCGAGGCTCTGCATCTGTCCTCGTGTTAGTAGACCTTAGTGCTGCCTTTGACACCATCGATCACCACATTCTTTTGGAGAGACTGGAAACCCAAATTGGCCTACACGGACAAGTTCTGGCCTGGTTTAGATCTTATCTGTCGGAAAGATATCAGTTTGTCTCTGTGAATGGTTTGTCCTCTGACAAATCAACTGTACCTTTCGGTGTTCCTCAAGGTTCTGTTTTAGGACCACTATTGTTTTCACTATATATTTTACCTCTTGGGGATGTTATTCGAAAACATAATGTTAACTTTCACTGCTATGCGGATGACACACAGCTGTACATTTCAATGAAACATGGTGAAGCCCCAAAATTGCCCTCGCTAGAAGCCTGTGTTTCAGACATAAGGAAGTGGATGGCTGAAAACTTTCTACTTTTAAACTCGGACAAAACAGAGATGCTTGTTCTAGGTCCCAAGAAACAAAGAGATCTTCTGTTAAATCTGACAATTAATCTTGATGGTTGTAAAGTCGTCTCAAATAAAACTGTGAAGGACCTCGGCGTTACTCTTGACCCTGATCTCTCTTTTGACGAACATATCAGGACTGTTTCAAGGACAGCTTTTTTCCATCTACGTAACATTGCAAAAATCTGAAATTTTCTGTCCAAAAATGATGCAGAAAAATGTATCCATGCATTTGTTACTTCTAGGTTAGACTACTGCAATGCTCTACTTTCCGGCTACCCGGATAAAGCACTAAATAAACTTCAGTTAGTGCTAAATACGGCTGCTAGAATCCTGACTAGAACCAAGAAATTTGATCATATTACTCCAGTGCTAGCTTCCCTACACTGGCTTCCTGTTAAGGCAAGGGCTGATTTCAAGGTTTTACTGTTAACCTATAAAGCGTTACATGGGCTTGCTCCTACCTATCTTTCCGAGTTGGTCCTGCCGTACATACCTACACGTACGCTACGGTCACAAGACGCAGGCCTCCTAATTGTCCCTAGAATTTCTAAGCAAACAGCTGGAGGCAGGGCTTTCTCCTATAGATCTCCATTTTTATGGAACGGTCTGCCTACCCATGTGAGAGACGCAGACTCGGTCTCAACCTTTAAGTCTTTACTGAAGACTTATCTCTTCAGTAGGTCATATGATTGAGTGTAGTCTGGCCCAGGAGTGTGAAGGTGAACGGAAAGGCTCTGGAGCAACGAACCGCTCTTGCTGTCTCTGCCTGGCCGGTTCCCCTCTCTCCACTGGGATTCTCTGCCTCTAACCCTATTACAGGGGCTGAGTCACTGGCTTACTGGTGCTCTTTCATGCCGTCCCTAGGAGGGGTGCGTCACTTGAGTGGGTTGAGTTACTGACGTGATCTTCCTGTCTGGGTTGGCGCCCCCCCTTGGTTTGTGCTGTGGTGGAGATCTTTGTGGGCTATACTCGGCCTTGTCTCAGGATTGTAAGTTGGTGGTTGAAGATATCCCTCTAGTGGTGCGGGGGCTGTGCTTTGGCAAAGTGGGTGGGGTTATATCCTTCCTGTTTGGCCCTGTCCGGGGGTATCATCGGATGGGGCCACAGTGTCTCCTGACCCCTCCTGTCTCAGCCTCCAGTATTTATGCTGCAGTAGTTTATGTGTCGGGGGCTAGGGTCAGTTGGTTATATCTGGAGTACTTCTCCTGTCTTATCCAGTGTCCTGTGTGAATTTAAGTATGCTCTCTCTAATTCTCTCCTTCTCTCTTTCTTTCTCTCTCTCGGAGAACCTGAGCCCTAGGACCATACGTCAGGACTACCGGGCATGATGACTCCTTGCTTTCCCCAGTCCACCTGGCCTTGCTGCTATTCCAGTTTCAACTGTTCTGCCTGCGGTTATGGAACCCCTACCTGTCCCAGACCTGCTGTTTTCAACTCTTAATGATCGGCTATGAAAAGCCAACTGACATTTATTCCTGATTATTATTTGACCATGCTTGTCACTTATGAACATTTTGAACATCTTGGCCATGTTCTGTTATAATCTCCACCCGGCACAGCCAGAAGAGGACTGGCCACCCCTCATAGCCTGGTTCCTCTCTAGATTTCTTCCTAGATTTTGGCCTTTCTAGGGAGTTTTTCCTAGCCACCGTGCTTCTACACCTGCATTGCTTGCTGTTTGGGGTTTTAGGCTGGGTTTCTGTACAGCACTTCGAGATATTAGCTGATGTACGAAGGGCTATATAAAATAAACTGGATTTGATTTGATTTGCAGTAGGTTTACCAAAACATTCAAGGGCCATTTTCTCAAAAGTGGGGTTGCAAGTTTATCAACTTTCAAAGCAGAATAACTTTCCCATTGTTCCTCAACTGTTGTGTATGATAACTATTTTCTAGCTCTGAGTCTCTACTTTTATCCAATGTAAAAAACACAATTTCAAATGCTGCTTCATTTTTTTCCAGTATCACAAAAAAAACACAACAAAGCACCTCTGCAAAACTCACACTGTCACTTATTCCAGTGTCTCTCCCAGCTGAAAATCTTTGCCACCGTTTGTGTGAGTGTAGGCTACCTGCCCACCCCCCTCATAGCCTACTACTGTTAGAAGCGTGATTCAGAAATTAGGGAGAGATATATTTATTAGAGAAGAATGGATTCACTTTTTCAACGCTAGTTAAGGATACTATAGTTAGCACGTTTCACATTGGATTTATTAACTACAAAAAGGTAGGACGTTGTCACGTTCTGACCTTAGTTCTTTTGTTATTTCTTTGTTTTAGTATGGTCAGGACGTGAGTTGGGTGGGTTATCTATGTTCGTTTTTTTTCCGTTTGGCCTGGTATGATTCTCAATCAGAGGCAGGTGTCGTTAGTTGTCTCTGATTGAGAATCATACTTAGGTAGCCTTTTCCACCTGTGTTTCGTGGGTGCTTATTTTCTGACTTTGTGTATGTCACCAGACAGGACTGTTTCGTTTCATTCTCGTTTATCGTTAGTTTTGTTCGAGTTTCGTTTTCATTAAAAGGCATAATGAATACTTACCACGCTGCACCTTGGTCCTCCGATCCTTACTACTCCTCCTCGTTAGAGGAGGAGGAAGACAGCCGTTACAGACGTGTTTTGCACACACAAGCTTGTTAGCTAGCTAGCCAGCTGGCTAGTGTAGGTCCAATGTTAAGCCAATTATATGAAGTTCAAATACATTCAAAGTTCCTTCATAGAAGCCGGTACTCCGTAGGTATAATTCCATGGGCCTAATTCAGATAATGCATGTCATGACAACAAGATGCCTAGCTCTCCACCATCTGTGTCACGAATCCCGTTTCCTGAGTCTGTTTTTGCCTGTGTTCTGTCCTGGAGTGTTTTTCCGGTGTCCTGGAACGCACCCTGTCTGGTTGCCGGGCGACGTAGCTAGTTGGGAGATCTCTGATTACCCGCACCTGTATCCCATCAGCTATCTGCACACCTGGTCCTGATCATCACCCCTCCACTTCATAAGCTCTGACCTGACATCCATTCCCTGCCGGATCGTTAGCCATTAACAGTATGTTGTGCCAGCGTATCAGCCTCCAGTTTGATAGAGTTTGTTTTGTTGTTTTGTACGTCTTGCTTGCCTTGAACTCACCTCCGTTTTTTCTGTCTACAGTCATTCACCCGGAACACTCATCCCATCCCTACCTGGTCGTCGGTGACTTCAGTTACTTCCTTGGATCTGCCAATTCAATCCCATCAACTCACCTCCGCTGCCCGCTCCGCCACTTGGATTTTTCTATCACTACATTTAAACTTGTAAATAAATACTCACCTTCGTCTTACTCTCCTTGTCCTGGTCTGCTTCTGGGTTCTACTTTAGAAAACCGTGACAATCTGGCTCTCTTCCCACCTGCAAAATGTCAGTCGCACCTCACGCCCTACACTTGTCTGTCCAATGTATGTAAATATCTTGCAAGCTTCATAGCAAGCTGCTCTTGGTGAAGTAATTCAATTTCGAGCTAAATTAAAAAATATATAATAATTAGAAGTTGAAAAAGGAACAGAATTGAATGATATAAACTGTTATTTATTTATTTGTTTTCAAAATGGTTCAGAACTTCATTTTGCTGGTGGGAACAGTTGAACAGAACAAACATATAATGGTCCTGTTCCTAAAGAAACAATTGGAAAATAATTTCAGTTCCTGATGTTGAACAAACCAAACTAAAGGCCTTATATTATACATTATATAACATATATAATATATAACAAACCAAACTGAAGACATTACATTATACATTATAACCAAACCAAACTGAATACATTACATTATACATCATAACCAAACCAAACTGAAAACCTTACATTATACATAATATAACATCATAACCAAACCAAACTGAAAACCTTACATTATACATTATAACCAAACCAAACTGAAGACACTACATTATACATTATAATTAAACCAAACGGAAGACATTACAAACCTTACTGATCTCAACAGATTATCATTATTGTTAACAGAAAGTCTACACATGCAAAAAAGTACTAATTAAAATAATTTAAATGTATTGTTTACACAACAATATGTTCTATTTCGTCAATGTATCACATTGATTATCAAAGGTTTTGCACATTAAATGCAACGTATTGACTTAGGCATCAATATCCGTGATCCATATATTGCAAAAGGTTCACAATGTGATGCTTATAAACTGATACCAGCCTCCAAAGGAATATTGCCACCAACCTTTTTTTTGTTTTTGAATAAAAACGAATTGAGACACATAACAGATAACTAATAGCAGTGCATGTAAACACAAGGACTGTATAAAATGTCAAATTAATGCAACAACACATTTCTCATTCACTTAGCTGTAGAAATCCAAGCGCCTGTGAGGCTTTCTCAAAGAGAGCAGTAAACCTTTGTCTGAATACAGATTGAGAGAACCCAAGACACAGAGAGTTACAGAGGCTAACGACAGAGGAAACTGCATGCTATTAATCCATCTTTATCTAGTTGTTGGTAGGAGTCCAATTCAAATAGGAAGACGACTGTTACTGTCCACATACAGCTGAGTAGGCAGAGAGCAGCCTGTAACATGGCTGTTACAGTGACCCTCATCTGGCTCTGAAGCTGGGGCTGGGAGAAAGGACTGCTACTCTCCTCCATCCTCTTCATGTGCCTTCGCAGGTAGATGTAGGTGCTGCCGGAGGAAAATATGATTGACGCAAGAAGCCGGGTGAAATATAAACCTTGTGCTGTCAAAGACACAATATACAGATCAGTCCATTCACCATCACCTGGGGTTACAGTTGTATTGAGGTGGAGGGAGTTGTTGGTCAACCTGTTGTTCACTTCCATCCCATTTTCCATGTAGGTGCTTGACCCACACAGAAGTAAAGTTCCATCCAAGACAAGACCGGAATAAATGACTCTATCAATGTGTTTTTTCATCCAGATGAAAATCGCATGACGCTGTGGGACAATCATGAGGTGGTAAAACACACTAATCCAAGCAGTACAGGAGAAGATGGCGCAGTAGCTAAAGTACCCGATAGAGTTTATAATAAAGAAAACCTCAGTGGTGCGATTGTAAACTAAATATAACCCGATCGAAAGCAGATTTTCAATTTGGTGGACTGAATTGCTTAAAACCACCAAGCCCAGCAGGATCCTCAGAGGCAGATGTCGAGTAACACCACTCTCTCGCCGTGGAAGCATCAGGCAAACTATAAAAAATAGATTCAAAATGGTGGCTGCAGTAGCAACAAGTCCGCAAAAAATGGCAAACTCTTTGCCGTCCATCGCTAACCCTTATAATTAGTAACACAGCAGTCCTGACCGTAAGGCACCTGTACTCTTTTCTTCCACTACAGTGACTCGTGATGGCCAATGTCATACCACACTGGACTTAAGAAAAAAGGCTGGCTTGTTGGGCCCTCTGAAATGGACCATACCCAGTGTGCATAATATATCATGCAAACCACAGAGTGAGTCAGAAAGAACGCTGCACTTTGGAGAGAAAAAACACCGTTGTTCCGCTGCTGCCAGAATAGGCTTGTAGGAAATATGGACATTGTAAACGTTTACTAGGTGAAAGAGAGTTATCACCAATTTCACAAATTGTATTTAGTTGCATTTAGTTTCATTTATCTACATAACTTTAAATAAACTGTTTCACTTCATGTTGACTGAAGAGAAGACAGTTTGAGAGAAGGCACAGGGAGAGAGAACAGAGAGATCACAGTGGCCTGTATGTGTCCACAGGGATCCACGTCACCATAGAAGTCCTTTCTCTAGACGCATATTACAGTGATCTGGCGTGTCTGCATCATGCATGTCACAGTGAACCTCATCTGGCTTTGCAGAGCTGTAGCTGGGGCTGCTGCTACTCTCCGCCATCTTTTGTATGTGCCTTCGCAGGTACACGAAGATCCTGTCCCAGGACAATATCATGGTGCCGAAACCCAGGAATAGAGTTAATTCCTTGGGAAGTGATGGTGGTGAAATAGAGTATGCATATCCAGCCAGGCACATGATGACAGGTTACCACAAGTCGCTGCATTAAAGTTGCTGCATCCTTGACTACAAGGATTTTCAAGAACCCTCGGGAGAAGTACAAGGAAGAAGTATTGTTGTGTGGTAGATGGTGCTTCACTGTGGTCTAGATATGAGGGGGAATGTCACGTTCCTGACCTGTTTTCTGTTGTTTGGTATGTGTTTATTGGTCAGGGCGTGAGTTTTGGGTGGGCAGTCTATGTTTTCTGTTTCTATGTTGGTTTTGGGGTTGCCTGGTATGGCTCTCAATTAGAGGCAGGTGTTTGACGTTTCCTCTGATTGAGAGTCATATTAAGGTAGGTTGTTCTCACTGTTTGTTTGTGGGTGATTGTCGTCCGTGTCTGTGTCTGCGCACCACACGGGACTGTAGCGTTTGTTCGTTCGTTTGTTATAGTCTGTACCTGTTCCTACGTGCTTCGTGTTATATGTAAGTTTTCATGGTTTAGGTCAGTCTACATTCGTTTTTGTTATTTTGTAATACTTCCAAGTGTTTGTTTTCGTGTTTCGTCGTTTGCTTTATTAAATCATTATGTATTCACAACCCGCTGCACTTTGGTCGAATCACTACTCCTCCTCTTTGTATGAAGAGGAGGAGGAATGCCGTTACAGAATCACCCACCAAACCCAGATCAAGCAGCGGGTTAACGGACAGCAACGACAGCAGCAGTGGGTCAAGGAGGATTGGACATGGGAAGAGATTCTGGACGGAGAAGGACCCTGGGCAGAGCCAGAGGAGTGTCGCCGTCCCAAGGCGGAGCTGGAGGCATCTAAAGCGGAGAGGCGACGATATGAGGAGGCAGCACGGAAGCAAGGCTGGAAGCCCGCAAGTACAACCCAAAAATTTCTTGGGGGGGGGCTAAAGGGTAGTGTGGCGAAGTCAGGTAGGAGACCTGCGCCAACTTCCCGGGCTTACCGTGGAGAGCGAGAGTACGGGCAGACACCGTGTTACGCAGTAGAGCGCATGGTGTCTCCTGTACGTGTTCATAGCCCGGTGCGGGTTATTCCACCTCCCCGCACTGGTAGGGCTAGATTGAGCATTGAGCCAAGTGCCATGAAGCCGGCTCTACATATCTGGCCACCAGTACGTCTCCTTGGGCCGGTTTACATGGCACCAGCCTTACGCATGGTGTCCCCGGTTCGCCTACATAGCCCGGTGCGGGTTATTCCACCTCCCCGCACTGGTCAGGCGACGGGGAGCATACAACCAGGTAAGGTTGGGCAGGTTCAGTGCTCAAGGGAGCCAGTACGCCTACACGGTCCGGTATATCCGGCGCCACCTTCCCGCCCCAGCTCAGTACCACCAGTGCCTGCACCACGCACCAAGCCTCATGTGCGTCCTCAGAGCCCTGTACGCACTGTTCCTCCTCCACGCACTCTCCCTGTGGTGCGTGTCTCCAGCCCAGTGCCTCCAGTTTCGGCACCACGCAGCAAGCCTCCTGTGCGTCTCCAGAGCCCTGTACGCACTGTTCCTTCTCCCCGCACTCGCCCTGAGGTGCGTGCCCTCAGCCCGGTACCTCCAGTTCCGGTACCACGCACCAGGCCTATAGTGCGCATCGAGAGTCCAGTGTGCCCTGTTCCTGCTCCCCGCACTAGCCTTGAGGTGCGTGTCTCCAGTCCGGTACCACCAGTTCCGGCACCACGCACCAGACCTACTGTGCGCCTCAGCGGGTCAGAGTCGGCCGTCTGCCCAACGCCTTCTGCACTGCCTGTCTGCCCAGCTCCGTCTGAGCCATCCGTCTGTCCAGTGCCATCTGAGCCATCTGTCTGCCCAGCGCCGTCTGAGCCATCCGTCTGCCCAGCGCCTTCTGAGCCATCCGTCTGCCCAGCGCCTTCTGAGCCATCCGTCTGCCCAGCGCCTTCTGAGCCATCCGTCTGCCCAGCGCCTTCTGAGCCATCCGTCTGCCCAGCGCCTTCTGAGCCATCCGTCTGCCCAGCGCCTTCTGAGCCATCCGTCTGCCCAGCGCCTTCTGAGCCATCCGTCGGCCCAGCGCCTTCTGAGCCATCCGTCTGCCACGAGCCATTAGAGCCGCCCGTCTGTCCCGAGCCATTAGAGCCGTCCGTCAGTCAGGAGCCGCCAGAGCCGTCCGTCAGTCAGGAGCCGCCAGAGCCGCCAGCCAGTCAGGAGCTGCCAGAGCCGCCAGCCAGTCAGGAGCTGCCAGAGCCGCCAGCCAGTCAGGAGCTGCCAGAGCCGCCAGCCAGTCAGGAGCTGCCAGAGCCGCCAGCCAGTCAGGAGCTGCCAGAGCTGCCCTACAGTCATGAGCTGCCCTACAGTCATGAGCTGCCCTTCAGTCATGAGCTGCCCTACAGTCATGAGCTGCCCTACAGTCATGAGCTGCCCTACAGTCATGAGCTGCCCTTCAGTCATGAGCTGCCCTCCAGTCATGAGCTTCCCTCCAGTCATGAGCTGCCCTCCAGTCATGAGCTGCCCTCCAGTCATGAGCTGCCACCCAGTCCGGAGCTGCCACCCAGTCCGGAGCTGCCACTCAGTCCGGAGCTGCCATTAGTACAGAGTTGTCCCTCTGTCCTAAGCTACCTCTCTGTCCGGAGCTACCTCTCTGTCCGGAGCTACCTCTCTGTCCTGAGCTACCTCTCTGTCCTGAGCTACCTCTCTGTCCTGAGCTACCTCTCTGTCCTGAGCTACCTCTCTGTCCTGAGCTGTCTCCTCTATGTAGGAGGGGCCTTAGTGAAGGTTCCTGGACCATGGTCGGGGGCGAGGGTCGCCACTCAAAGGACGCTAAGGAGGGGGACAAAGACAGTGGTGGAGTGGTGTCCTCGTCCACCGCCGGAGCCGCCACCGCGGACAGATGCCCACCCAGACCCTCCCCTTGAGTTGTAGGGGTGCGCCCGGAGTTCGCACCTTGAGGGGGGGGTTCTGTCACGTTCCTGACCTGTTTTCTGTTGTTTGGTATGTGTTTATTGGTCAGGGCGTGAGTTTTGGGTGGGCAGTCTATGTTTTCTGTTTCTATGTTGGTTTTGGGGTTGCCTGGTATGGCTCTCAATTAGAGGCAGGTGTTTGACGTTTCCTCTGATTGAGAGTCATATTAAGGTAGGTTGTTCTCACTGTTTGTTTGTGGGTGATTGTCGTCCGTGTCTGTGTCTGCGCACCACACGGGACTGTAGCGTTTGTTCGTTCGTTTGTTATAGTCTGTACCTGTTCCTACGTGCTTCGTGTTATATGTAAGTTTTCATGGTTTAGGTCAGTCTACATTAGTTTTTGTTATTTTGTAATACTTCCAAGTGTTTGTTTTCGTGTTTCGTCGTTTGCTTTATTAAATCATTATGTATTCACAACCCGCTGCACTTTGGTCGAATCACTACTCCTCCTCTTTGTATGAAGAGGAGGAGGAATGCCGTTACAGGGAATCTCAAAGGCTGGTGTAGTGTCTTCCCTATGCAAGTCACCTTTTTGGACACATCAGAAATAACTAAATAAAAACAAAAATTATGTTTTACACGGTGGTGGTAAAATAAATGTGTCGCCAAATACCCGCAAACACACTATAATCCATCTTTGAAAACATTCCCTTTAACTGGACATTCACGCTTGAAAACATTCCCTTTAACTGGACATTCACGCTTGAAAACATTCCATTTAACTGGACACCCACACTTGAAAACAAATCTTTCAACCCATCTTGTGCAGCTCAAATGGATCTGGAGCACTCCAGTTTGCATGGACATTAAAACGTTGTTTTCTCAGGTGGTTTTCTGCCTCATTTATGTTTTGTGCTAAAAAGATAATCTACTACCTAGCAACATGCAAAGTGGTTAAGGTGAAAGTAAACTTCCTTGACCTTACCCGGTGCCACGCCTCTAAAGCCACTGTGTATTTCATGGAGACGTCATGTTATCTTATGATTGATAGAACCAGGTTACAATAGAAACAGGGGAATAAAACTGGGTCCTACATTACAGTACAGCTAAGATGCAATTCATTCAATAAAAATGTAATGTATTTTTTAATTGGATGGATCAGAATATCTCCCTGTGTTGTAATATTTGACTAACCTGGGCCCCGGTTTCCCAATAGCGATGGTATTTACTTTTACGAGTGTTTTAAAGCTCACAAGTGCATTGTTGAGGCATGTGTCGATACTGATAGGATCGAATCTCCATTCAAATTTTAACCCCTTACACTCGTGGAAATAGGCCTACAGTTGAAGTCAGAAGTTTACGTACACTTAGGTTGGAGTCATTAAAACTTGTTTTTCAACCACTCCAAACATTTATTGTTAACAAACTATAGTTTTGGCAAGTCGGTTAGGACATCTACTTTGTGCATGACAAAAGTAATTTTTCCAACAAGTGTTTACAGACAGATTATTTCACTTATAATTCGCTGTATCACAATTCCAGTGGGTCAGAAGTTTGCATGCACTAAGTTGACTGTGCCTTTAAATAGCTTGGAAACTTCCAGAAAATGAAGTCAGGGCTTTAGAAGCTTCTGATAGGCTAATTGACATAATTTGAGTCAATTGGAGGTGTACCTGTGGATGTATTTCAAGACCTACCTTCAAACTCAGTGCCTCTTTGCTTGACATCATGGGGAAATCAAAAGAAATCAGCCAAGACCTCAGAAAAAAATTTGTAGACCTCCACAAGTCTGGTTCATCCTTGGGAGCAATTTCCAAATGCCTGAAGGTACCATGTTCATCTGTACAAACAATAGTACGCAAGTATAAACACCATGGGACCACGCAGCCGTCATACCGCTCAGGAAGGAGACGCGTTCAGTCTCCTAGAGATGAATGTACTTTGGTGCGAAAAGTGCAAATCAATCCCAGAACAACAGCAACGGACCTTGTGAAGATGCTGGAGGAAACAGGTACAAAAGTATCTATATCCACAGTAAAACGAGTCCTATATCGACATAACCTGAAAGGCCGCTCAGCAAGGAAGAAACCACTGCTCAAAAACCGCCATAAAAAAACCAGACTACGGTTTGCAACTGCACATGGGGACAAAGATTGTACTTTTTGGAGAATGTCCTCTGGTCGGATGAAACAAAAATTAGAACTGTTTGGCCCTAATGCCCATCGTTATGTTTGGAGGAAAAAGGGGGAGGTTTGCAAGCCACAGAACACCATCCCAACCGTGAAGCGGCATCATGTTATTGGGGTGCCTTGCTGTTTGCTGTCAGGAAGTTAAAGCTTGGTTGCAAATGGGTCTTCCAAATGGTCAATGACCCCAAGCATACTTCCAAAGTTGTGGCAAAATGGCTTAAAGACAACAAAGTCAAGGTATTGGAGTGGCCATCACAAAGCCCTGACCTCAATCCTATAGAAAATGTGTGGGCTGAACTGAAAAAGCGTGTGCGAGCAAGGAGGCCTACAAACCTGACTAAGTTACACCAGCTTTGTTAGGAGGAATGTGCCAAAATTCACCCAACTTATTGTGGGAAGCTTGTGGAAGGCTACCCAAAACGTTTGACCCAAGTTCAACAATTTAAAGGCAATGCTACCAACTTCTAATTCAAATCAAATCAAATTTATTCATAAAGCCCTTCTTACATCAGCTGATATCTCAAAGTGATGTACAGAAACCCAGCCTAAAATCCCAAACAGCACCCAATACAGGTGTAGAAGCACGGTGGCTAGGAAAAACTCCCTAGAAAGGCCAGAACCTATGAAGAAACCTAGAGAGGAACCAGGCTATGAGGGGTGGTCAGTCCTCTTCTGGCTGTGCCGGGTGGAGATTATAACAGAACATGGCCAAGACGTTCAAATGTTCATAGATGACCAGCAGGGTCAAATAATAATAATCACAGTCAGCACCTCAGGAGTAAATGTCAGTTGGCTTTTCATAGCCGATCATTCAGAGTATCTCTACCACTCCTGCTGTCTCTAGAGAGTTGAAAACAGCAGGTCTGGGACAGGTAGCATGTCCGGTGAACAGGTCAGGGTTCCATAGCCGCAGGCAGAACAGTTGAAACTGGAACAGCAGCACGGCCAGGTGGACTGGGGACAGCAAGGAGTCATCAGGCCAGGTAGTCCTGAGGCATGGTCCTAGGGCTCAGGTCCTCCGAGAGAGAGAAAGAAAGAAAGAAAGAGAGAAAGAGAGAATTAGAGAGAGCATACTTAAATTCACACAGGACACCGGATAAGACAAGAGAAATACTCCAGATATAACAGACTGACCCTAGCCCCCCGACACATAAACTACTGCAGCATAAATACTGGAGGCTGAGACAGGAGGGGTCGGGAGACACTGTGGCCCCATCCGACGATAACCCCGGACAGGGACAAACAGGCAGGATATAACCCCACCCACCTTGCCAAAGCACAGCCCCCACACCACTAGAGGGATATCTTCAACCACCAACTTAGACAACTGAGACAAGGCCGAGTATAGCCCACAAAGTTCTCCGCCACGGCACAACCTAAGGGTGGGTGCCAATCCGGACAGGAAGATCACGTCAGTGACTCAACCCACTTAGGTGACGCACCCCTCCTAGGGACGGTATGGAAGAGCACCAGTAAGCCAGTGACTCAGTCCCTGTAATAGGGTCAGAGGCAGAGAATCTCAGTGGAGAGAGGGGAACCGGCCAGGCAGAGACAGCAAGGGCGGTTCGATGCTCCAGTGCCTTTCCGTTCACCTTCACACTCCTCGGCCAGACTACACTCAATCATAGGAACTACTGAAGAGATGAGTCTTCAATAAAGACTTAAGGGTTGAGACCGAGTCTGCGTCTCTCACATGGGTAGGCAGACAATTCCATAAAAATTGAGCTCTATAGGAGAAAGCCCTGCCTCCAGCTGTTTGATTGAGTGTATGTAAACTTCTGACCCACTGGGAATGTGATGAAAGAAATAAAAGCTGAAATAAATAATTCTCTCTACTATTATTCAGACATTTCCCATTCTTAAAATGAAGTGGTGATTCTAACTGACCTCAGACAGGGAATTTTTACTAGGATTAACTTCACTAGGGTAGGGGGCAGCATTGGGAGTTTTGGATGAAAAGTGTGCCCAAATTAAACTGCCTGCTACTCAGCCATAAAAGCTAGAATATGCATATAATTAGTAGATTTGGATGAAAAACTCTCTGAAGTTTCTAAAACTGTTTGAATGATGTCTGTGAGTATAACAAAACTCATATGGCAGGCAAAAACCTGAGAAAAAATCCAACCAGGAAGTGGGAAGTCTGAGGTTTGTAGTTTTTCAACTCTTGGCCTATCGAATACACAGTGTCTATGGGGTCAATTGCCCTTCCTAAGGCTTCCACTAGATGTCAACAGTCTTTAGAACCTTGTTTGATGCTTCTACTGTAAAGTGGGGTCGAATGAGAGGGGATTGAGTAAGGTCTCTCCCAGAGTGCCACGAGCTGACCATGCGCGTTCATGTGAGTTAGCTTGAGTACCATCACATTTCTGAAGACAAAGGAATTCTCCAGGTTGGAACATTATTGAAGATTTATGTTAAAAACATCCTAAAGATTGATTCTATACTTCGTTTGACATGTTTCTACAGACTGTAATATAACTTTTTTGACTTTTCGTCCGTACTTTCCGCTGGACTTTTATGCGCGTTGTGAGTGTAGATTGTGTACTGAACGCGCGAACAACAAGGAGGAATTTGGAAATAAATGATGGACATTATCGAACAAAACAAACATTTATTGTGGAACTGGGATTCCTGGGAGTACATTCTGATGAAGATCATCAAAGGTAAGTGAATATTTATAATGCTATTTCTGACTTCTGTTGACTCCAACATGGGGGATATCTCTTTGGGTGGTTTGTCGTCTGAGCGCCGTACTCAGATTATTGCATGGTTCGCTTTTTCCTGACACAGCGGTTGCATTAAGGAGAAGTGGATCTAAAATTCCATGCATAACAGTTGTATCTTTTATCATTGTTTATTATGAGTATTTCTGTAAATTGATGTGGCTCTCTGCAAAATCAAAGGATGTTTTGGAACTTCTGAACATAAGGCGCCCATGTAAACTAAGATTTTTGGATATAAATATGAACTTTACCAAACAAAACATACATGTATAGTGTAACATGAGGTACTCATGATCATCAAAGGTTAGTGATTCATTTTATCTATATTTCTGCTTTTTGTGACTCCTCTCTTTGGCTGGAAAAATGGCTATGTTTTTCTCTGAATAGGCACTCACCTAACATAATCGTTTGGTTTGCTTTCGTCGTAAAGCCTTTTTGAAATCGGACACTGTGGCTGGATTTACAACAAGTGTATCTTTAAAATGGTGTAAAATACATGTATGTTTGAGGAATTTTAATTATGGGATTTCTGTTGTTTTGAATTTGGCACCCTGCAGTTTCACTGGCTGTTGAAGAGGTGGAACGCTACCATCTCACGTACCCTAGAGAGGTTAAATGCAAATAAAACTAAATGCATGCTCTTCAACCGATCGCTGCCTGCATCTGCCCGTCTAGCATCACTACTCTGGACGGTTCTGACTTAGAATATGTGGACAACTACAAATACCTAGGTGTCTGGTTAGACTGTAAACTCTCCTTCCAGACTCACATCATGCATCTCCAATCCAAAATGAAATCTAGAATCAACTTCCTATTTCACAACAAACCATCTTTCACTCATGCTGCCAAACATACCCTCGTAAAACTGACTATCCTACCGATCCTTGACTTCGGCGATGTCATTTACAAAATAGCCTCCAACACTCTACTCAGCAAATTGGATGCAGTCTATCACATTGCCATCCGTTTTGTCACCAAAGCCCCACATACTACCCACCATTGCGACCTGTATGCTCTCGTTGGCTGGCCCTTGCTACATATTCGTCGCCAAACCCACTAGCTCCAGGTCATCTATAAGTCTTTGCTAGGTAAATCCCAGCCTTATCTCAGCTCACTGGTCACCATAGCAGCACCCACCCGCAGCACGCGCTCCAGCAGGTATATTTCACTGGTCATCCCCAAAGCCAACTCCTCCTTTGGCTGCCTTTCCTTCCAGTTCTCTGCTGCCAATGACTGGAACGAATTGCAAAAATCACTGAAGCTGGAGTCTATTATCTCCCTCACTAACTTTAAGCATCAGTTGTCAGAGCAGCTTACCGATCATTGCACTTGTACACAACCCATCTGTAAAATGCCCATCCAACTACCTCATCCCCACATTGTTATTTGTTTTTTTGCTCCTTTGCACCCCAGTATCTCTACTTGCACATTCATCTTCTGCATCTTCTGCACATTCATCTATAACTCCAGTGTTTAATTGCTAAATTGTATTTATTTTGCCACTATGGCATATTTTTTGCCTTACCTCCCTAATCTTACTACATTTGCACACACTGTAAATAGATTTGTCTATTGTGTTATTGGCTGTACGTTTGTTTATCCCATATGTAACTCTGTGTTGTTTGTGTCGCACTGCTTTGCTTTATCTTGGCCAGGTCGCAGTTGTAAATGAGAACTTGTTCTCAACTGGCCTACCTGGTTAAATACAGGTTAAATACATTTTGGGGCTTCATAGCAAAGGGGGTGAATACATACGCATGCACCACTTTTCCGTTTTTTTAAACAAGTTATTTTTAATTTCACTTCACAAATTTGGACGATTTTGTGTATGTCCATTACATGAAATCCCCCCCAAAATCTATTTAAATTACAGGTTGTAATGCAACAAAATAGGAAAATCATCAAGGGGGAGGAATACTTTTGCAAGGCGCTGTATGTTACTGTACAGCCACTGCGTTCCAATTTAGGTCCTATCAATGATAAACCTGCCATTTTTTACTTGTTTTTGGGATGACAGGGGCTCACCTTTTGGTGAGTGGAAAGGGCTACCATTAGAATTACTTTACAGTACTCTCGACGGTTTAGCACCTAGAAATATATTATATTTGCGGTTCCGGTGGCATGCATTGAGCTAGAAGGGGCAATCAATCTCCTAAAAGAGAAAACAGAATCACTTGAAAATCATTCCCATAAATTCAATGTGTGGATCATAGGACTTGAAACTGCCGTGGAAGCGGGAAACCCAACTTCTTTCATGAGCAATATTTTCTATGAACTGTTCAGGTTGGAGAAGCTGGGTCCCATGCCACTAATTAACATTGAACACCTCACGGGTATGGTTGTATGAATCCGCAGATTTGAAGTCAAACGGAAAATTGTTCACCTTGCAATGGAATCGGGGGCTCTGACCTATGCGGAAAAGTGGATCAACATCTACCCAGACCTGAGTGCCTAACTGCTAAAACAGAGTGTGATCTACAAGGAGGTGAGATACCAGCTACGCAAACTAAATCTGAGATGTGGCTTCATCAACCCGGCAAAACATTCTAGAACACAACACACATGTTCTCCACTGCCAAGGAAGCTCAATATTTTTTCAAGAATCGTATCAAACCTAACACAAGGGGACTAGTTGACAGATGGAACCCCATTATAACTGGCTCAATATTTCAGGTATGCTATCCATGCACAATCCCACAGCCTATGGATATGATGCTGCACTCAGCATAAGAAAATGATGAGGACACCCTCAAGTGGGTACAAGGAACATTATTACTATTATTGCTGAGTATTGGACTTTGCTCTTATTATATTGCCTAACACAGTGATGACACCACACTAAGTAATGAACAATATATTGAGGTGTCACATGGACTGGGGCTGCTCCCTTTTGGTGTTACTAGCTACTGCTAAGGAGAGATGGACAGTCCCATATGACTGCACAATTATACATTTTTTGGTTGATCGCTGTCCCCCTAAGTTTAAGCTCTTCAATTTATCTCCCAAGGAGGACGGCCTATAGGCTATGATGAATGTTTGTAAGATCTACAATATAGACTACATTTCTTGTATATGCCCTCTTATTTTTTGAAAATAGTATGGGGCACTTAAACGCTTAATGAAGATGGAGAGCATATTTATGTTCAAGGTAATTTTATATTTTTTACTTATCTATTTTTTACTTAACACTTATTTTTCTTAAAACGTATTAAAGCATTGTTAGTTAAGGGCTTGTAAGTAAGCATTTCACTGTAAGGTTGTATTCGGCGCATGTGACAAATAACATTTGATTTGATTATAATGCAAAACCATTTGTACAAACTGGCTGCTCTGTCATCAGCCCCAAACATAACTGAAGGTGTAATCATAAGAAACTTAAAATCACCATCTTGGGTAGACAAAGACCAGAATCACTTTCCTTAAATGTATCCATAATGGAAGGAAAATTGTCTTTATTAATGTTAATGCTCCAAATTCATATGATCCAATTTTTTGGGTTCTCTAAAAAGCATATTGTTAGAATGAACGGAATTCCAACTGGCTACTGTACCTGACATGAATGCCATTTTGGGCATGCAGGACACATCTAATAAGACCACCTACAATCCACGTGCAACCAAGGCTCTCCAACATATACTTCAACATATACTCTCTGATTACAACCTCATTGAGGCCTGGTGAGCCCATAATCCAAAAGTTAACGAGTACACAAACATTCTCCAGAAACATTCTCCTGAAACATTCTCATAAAACATTCTCCCCGATCTCTTTTATAATATTATCTACACCTTGTAATTGACAGCCTACAGCTTTAAATGTAAGAATCTCCTAAAAGAGCCACAAGATGGCATTTCAACGTTTCATTACTACAAAATCCTAAATTCTGTGATCAATTTGAAATTAAACTAAACTAATTCATAATTATCAATAGAATTTGGTCGATAACACCCGGATTCTATGGGATGCTACTGAACTTTCTACTAAAAACTATGCAACTGCATTTGCATCTGGCTTGGAAAAATCACATTTAAAGAATATATCAGAATTCACAAGGCTATCCAATTTCTCTTTTGCTATTTTTATTATCCATGGAACCCTGGCCGAGGCAATTCGTCAATCGAAAGAAACACACATTTACCTAAAACCTACTGATCACTTAATCTCATTATACAATGATCATATTTTACTATATCTAGACAATGTATCTCAATCGCTCAATGTAATAAACAATGTAAATTCACCTTAATCTCAAATTACAAAATGTATTTTATTAAAAAAGTATGGTCCACAGATCTAAATTAATCTGAAAACCCTTTAACTGGAGCAGGATATGGAAAAATATTACCTTGGCGTCCCGTAATCCGAATCATCAAGCTATACATTTTAAGTTTAGTGGGGCGGCAACTAGCCTAGTGGTTAGAGTGTTGGACTAGTAACCGGAAGGTTGCAAGATTGAATCCCCGAGCTGACAAGGTACAAATCTGTCGTTATGCCCCTTAGGAAGGCAGTTAACCCACTGTTCCTAGGCCGTCATTGAAAATAAGAATTTGTTCTTAACTGACTTGCCTAGTTAAATAAATGTAAAAAAGACTGTACATAACATCAAGGAAATGTTTTACGCTAAAATTGGCCCCAACTCCTAACTGGCGACTGTGTCCCCTAAATCAAGTAAGCACATTTCTTCCTATGATGTGAGAGTGTCCTGCAGTTGCATATTTCTGGGACAGAGTTACAAAATACATTTCGAAGTGCATGAATGTAGATATTCACATGTTGGATGGATGGGAAATGGGATGTTGGCTCTCTTATTTTAGTTTATGTTCCTTTACATACTAAACGTATTATTACCTTTCTAACTCTTTAATTTGATCATAATGATCAATACTTAGTTTTTTGTACTTTTTTTCTAAAATGTTTTATTTTCTTTTGGAGTGGCAGCCCACAGGTAAATACAATATTAACTGAGTAGTAAGTTATGTGTAGATTGTACCTTTAACCCCCCCCCCCCCCCCCCCCCCCCCCAACAAATAAATCACAGAAAAATATATAAATGTGGTCACAAAAAAAAAGTGACACAATAAAATGTTCCACAACTACAGTTCTGACATCGAAACAATTGAATGTTCTGGCTTTGTGATTGAATTAGGTCAGATTCCATTTTGTACCCTATTTACCATAACAACGTTTGGAGGAAGACGGGACGCAGTTTCACACCACGTAATGAATATTTCTACTTCATCAGAATACACAGCACCACCCATCCTTGGTCTGTACATGCTTATACACACATGTACAAACAAAACGCAAAAACACACATACCGTATTCAAAGCCCCAAAAATGTGTGTGAACGGAAGAAAGACAATGGTTGTGATAGAGCTGTAGCATGAAACACCTGGAAAATATCATTATTTTTCAAAAAGAATGTTTGGTTTTATTAAACATATATTCATAATATACCTGTACAATTATAGCCATACAAAACTGGCCCTCAAAGTAATCACAATATCAACAAGTACAAATAGGAGTCTCAGAGGTTAATTATAACTTGCTTTCAAGGACACTTTAATTTGAAAGAAAAATGTTTTCAGGCAATACCTCAGCCAATCTTATTATTTTGTGACGGTGTGTGTATGAATTGTTGCTCATGAAAGAGTTTTACGTATGAATTTTCATTCTCTGTTTTTATTGTTTCTAAACTGTCAAACTGGGTTATTTTACACTGATGATACTTTCCCCTCTTCGTTTTAGGTGGAAAATAAAACTAAGCTAAGCATCCACATCCATCATCCAATACTAGTAAATACTAATCACCTTATAATGTAGATCTAACACAGGGATACTGTTAACAATCAGTACAAAAGCAATGAATTACAAACTTCAAATAAGAAATAAGATATAAAATGGTCACCAATGCATGATCAGGATCAAAGGTGTGACAGAACAAATGGTTGCTTGAGGAAACAATTTAAACGAAACAATGAAAAATACAAAGAAAAGACAAAGAGTTTATGAGAAGATGAGGAACAACTAAAGCTTTGTATATGGCAGCTCTTTGAAGACTCTTCTAACCCTTGGCCGGCAGCCACTTGAGTGGGATGTGATAGGTTGGCTCTCTTGCTAGGGGACAGCTAGCAGATGTTCCAGTCAGCTGGGTTCTTTTTACATTCCCTTCCTTGCAGCAATACAAAGCAGCCTAGCCTACGGCTTAGAAACCTCAAGAACATTGGGCAGAAAGAACAATGATTTTCAATCGAACTTTCCAAAGAATAATGTAGGAAACCGGTCCAGGCACCTGTCTCTTGTATTGATGTCATTTTTAAATGGCTTTATTTAGGGATTTAATGAAATTTGAATATATAACTTTTTGTATTTAATCTTAATTAATCACTGCTTTATCAAGATCAGTAAAACAATACTTGTCTTACTCCAATGTGTTATTTAATATTATGTTATCTAAGATGGCCTTTGCATTGAGCCTTTTCAACCATTCCCAGAGCACTGTACCGCGGTACTGTAATTACCATCAAAATGGTGGCTGAATAGTCTCCCTGCCCTCTGAAGGCAAGCCACTCTGTATTGACCCTCTGTATTACATCAATGGCAAGGATGTGAAAGCTGTTGAACTTCTCGTCCTTTTCTTAAGTATTTGAAATGGAGTTAGTGCATCTGTGTGTAGTTTCTGTGCGTCAGGAGATTTCTTCCCAAGACGACAGTGGGATAGTTTAATCTTGGCCATCTACACCAATGTGGCTTTTTCCCATAACATTGCCCACTCTTCCCATAACATTGTCCACTTTTCCCATAACATTGCCCACTTTTCCCATAACATTGCCCACTTTTCCCATAACATTGCCCACTCTTCCCATAACATTTACTATTCTAACCTTTCCAGGCTCTTTGTATTTCTGTCATTGGATAAGTCCATTGCACCAAATCCATATGCTTCAATTTCTTATGGCACTGTTTCCTGTCCCATCACCACCATTTGTGAGCCGGCCGGTCAACATATTTGCAGCTAGAAGTCCCGTCCTACGGGGGAGTATCTACACAGAAACGGGAAGAAATTCCCCACCAGGATATTCCCACAGTTCCCTAAAGGAGAAGGAATTCTTCTTTTCTACCCCAGAGGAGGGAGGAAAAAGGCTGCCTCCTCCTGTGCAGACAGCTAGACAAAACAGAAGAGAGGTAAGCGGCGATGGCTAGAAGGCTTGGCTGGACACTGTGGTCAGATGTAGTACTCCCTGTTGTCCCTGAGGGTGGAGCTATGACTGTCATGGAGGTGGCACTCTGTCCGGTAGGCTGGTTCTGCCTGGTAGGCTGCTTCTCTCCGGTAGGCTGTTTCCAGGTTGGTTTGGTGCTCCTTCTCCTTGATGCTGGCGTCTCTCCGGGCCTGCCGGTGCTGGTACAGGAAACGGGTCATCACCGCCACTACACACAGAGTGATGAAGACTATTGCTGACACCACACCTGCGGGGGAGCAAGGGAAGCCATTTTAGTTATAACATCTGAGGGGGGCTGGGGTCATGACTCATTTCATGGTCCGTCTCAATTTATTAGAAATAAGTTACCCTGGACTTAAAGATGCACTAGGCTGAAATCGCTACTCCATTACCTGGTTGCTAAAATTTGAATAGTTCGCTTAATTTCAGTACAGTATATGTGACAAAACAAGCAATTATAGTGTATCATCATTGTACCATCTACACTGCTGTGAAATATATTTTCCATAACCAAAAATATTGTATTTTCAGCTGTTTGAAGCTGGTGTACAAAACTGGAAGTAAAAGATGCAAAAACGTAACGTAAGAATGGGAAGCATAGAAATAGTGCACATAGAACATATCTACCACCTCTTAGACTTGCTTTCAATGAGAATGACAGATCTATAAACACACATTTCTGTGTGAACTTGGTTGGGTCACCCAAAAAGTTACATATTGCAGCTTTAACAAATAGGAACCCCATCCACAAAAAACTTCAGAGGGACAGCCATTGTGAGGTAAGAGAGTGAGAGAGGAAGAAAGAGGGAAAGAGAGAAAGAAAGACAGTGAAACAAAGTGACATCTAGGACTAGTTTCATATTAACACCAAAACAATAAATTACAATAAAATAGAGAAACAAACCTCCTATGACTGCCGAGTCATGCCGGCTGACATTATCTTTGTTTGTTTTCGCAGCTTGATCTGGCAGGGAAGAAAGGCCCATTCATTATCTTTCAGTAATGAGTGAACGAGCTGTGCAGCAAAATGGATGTTCCTCAACAGGGTGTATGTGGCAGAAGATAACTTATTTGTTTAACTGCGTAAACAATGAAAAACAAAAGTTCCATCAGGCTGGCAGGAATCAGCTCATTGTCGACTCGTTTCTGATTCATCTGAAATGTAATAATGATGCTTTAAGTCTGAGGCGAGACTGGGAACATCCACAATCGATTCCACACAGCTCTAAATGGCTTCCGCTGTGAAAGCTGAACAGCTGTGGCAGAGTAAAGGAACTAATTTACTTGTTTTATCCAGTTAGCTGAGTGGAGACTGTGTTTTACAACAGCAGCACTTACCTGAGAGTGGGTGTGAGGTTGTTGAGTCAGCCGGAGCCCCACAGTTAGACTCCACCAGGTGACCCCATACACTGACCAATGAGCTGCCACGGTTCAGTAGCGCTGCCTTCAGTGGAGCCATGTGATTGAACTGGACGGAGGACAGGCAGCCAATGAAGCCCTTAGATCCTGCCTGCATCACTTCCTCATCAAAATTCTCACCTCCTGTTATACAGAATTAACATTGAAACATTATGACAGCAGTCTCCCACTGGAAGGTGATCCACAAGAGAATGGGCCTCTTGAAAACTAAAACAAACAAAACATACTTCATGATGTACAAATGAGTCATTGGGGAAGATATGTACGCACAGCATTTTAATAGATCTTCATTAGAGGGGGAAAGGGAGGGAGAGGAGGTGAGAGAGTTTGCTTTCTGTTTAGGTTATTGTTTAAAATATTTCTGTGCTTTCAGACAGCACAATTTTAGGTCCCATTAATTCATCTTTATTCAGCCTTTATTAGATTCACCATTATTTCCCTCCTGAATTAAATATACATGTTTCTATGGCAACAGCAGTAAGGGATATAAAAAATAATCATCCTTCAGCAATGATGGTCAAATCTTTAAATCTGCAAGTCTGGGATTACAAAAGCTGTTCTGAGACAGGGTATGAAAATGTTGGGAAATTGGTATGAGCATTTGAACATTAAGTCAAAAATAGCACATGTGAAAAACCTAAACTTCTTCAGTATCATAGTATGGTTCCATTATTCAAAATAGCTCCCTGCACGGCAGTATAATTTCATTGGAAGGCTTACCGACGACTATGCCCAAAGTCAAGGATCTGATTAAGATCAACTCTGCATCAGATGACAGGGTGTACTTCCTGTGGATGTCCTGGTCGATCTGGGGGAAAGTGAAAAATAATCAAATAATGAATGAGGATTACAGGAATTACAAATCCATTTTACATTTCAATACATTATGGATTGAGTACGATATTCTTTCATCTAAATGGCTTCCGTTTACTGTAGTACCAATGCTCTTTCATAGCAGTATACATTTGTTAAATGTTTTTATTTAAACTTTATTTATTAGGGAGTCATACTGAGACCAAGTCTATTTTACAGATGAGCCCTAAATGACATAGATGACATAAAATACCCACATCAAAATATAAATACAAAAATGCAAGCAGAAAGAAAAACCCGGTCATAAAAAAACAAACACATTGATCAGTAATAAGGTCCTCAATCAGCTTTCTGAATTGACCTCGACGCACCAGAACATTTTAACAACATTTTGAAGTTTGTTCCACAAATAAGGTGCAAAAAAACCTAAAAGCTGGATTTACCTGTCTCAGTAGAGACCAAAGGAATTTCCAGAGTTAACCATCCCTGAGACCGGGTGTGGTAACTTGTATGTCTAAAGTTTAGTAAAGATGTTACAGTAGGTACAGTTTTTGTAAAAGAGCTTTATAAATGAAAACATAGCAAGGTATCAACCTACGTGACATCAAAGAGGGCTACCCAACTTTCTGGTAGAGAATGCAGTGATGAGCACTAAAATTGTTGCCCGTAATAAAGCGCAGTGCGCTATGATAAACGGCATCTCAATACTTTAATGAAGTGGCAGATGATGTCGCCATAGATGATGTCGCCATGTCGACTGAATAATCTGCTTTCTACTATTTAGCGAGAGGCAGGACCTATTTCCATAGAAGCCCAATTTAACTCTCAGCTTCTTAACTCATCAATATGCATTTTAAAATAAAAAATGTATCTATCGAGGTGCCCAGATATTTGTAAGCGGGGACACGATCAATATGGACACCATACAAAGTACATATACTTAAATCATCAGTTATTTTTATGTGCTCTAGAGAACATAAAAATACTTAGTTTAACCTGCATTCAGTAATAATTTCAGGTCAATAGAGTGTGTCTGTAACACAATGAAGACAGACTGTAGTTCAGATAAAGCAGGTCAACCGTGGGGGCAATAGCATACACAACAGTATCATCAGCATACAAGTGCAGGTTAACATTTTTACAAACAATTTTCTACAGTTACATATTGTTAATGTAAACAGTAAAAAGTACTGGATCTAGAATCGACCCCTGCGGACACCTTTCGAAATATCCAGGAAATCTGATTTAACATCATCAGTAGATACACAATGAGTTCTATTTGTCAAGTAATTTTTATACCATTTACATGCAGCCTGGTCTAGGCCAATTGAGGAAAGCTTCTGAATTAGTAGTGAGTGATCAACAGTATCGAAAGCATTTGACAGGTCCATGAAGAAGGGCAGCACAATGTTGCCTTTTATCCATAAAGTTAACCACATCATTTATAACTAGAGATGCATAACTAGAGATAGTGCTATGACCTGGTCTAAAACCCGACTGATGTACAGTTTAAATGCATTTCAAAGATAAGTAATATCTTAGCTGAGAATTAATCAAGAATTATAATATTTTAGCTAAGTTTAGAAAGAGGGCAATAATTAATTAGGTCACAAAGGTCACCTTTCTAAATGGGGCGTACATGGGCCGTCTTCTAAACCTTGGAGATAGTACTAGATATAATTGTCAGGTTAAACATATGGGTTAATGATTGAGCAATCGGGGCGCAGAGAGCAGCAGCAAAAATGGATCAAGCATGTCAGCCCCAGTTAATAATTCACAAAAAGTAAATTGTTGAAATGAAAACAAAGATACACGAGAAGTTGATGGTTTAACCTCTTTGGGCTGCAGGGGCAGTATTGAGTAGCCTGGATAAAAGGTGCCCATTTCAAACGGCCTCGTACTCAATTCTTGCTCGTACAATATGCATATTATTATTACTATTGGATAGAAAACACTCTAGTTTCTAAAACCGTTTGAATTATATCTGTGAGTAAAACAGAACTAATTTTGCAGCAAACTTCCTGACAGGAAGTGGAAAATCTGAAATCGATGCTCTGTTCTAGGGCCTGCCTATAAATGTCCTTGATATTTATTAGTATACATGCACTTCATACGTCTTCCACTAGATGTCGACAGGCAGTGAGAAAAGAAATGGAGTGTATAACATGATCTGAGGTCGAATAATAGCTCTTGGCATGACGTGACCCCAATTTCCTGTTTTCTGGAACGCGCGAGAAGTGACCTGGTATTGCCTTCTGTAAAGCTGTCGTTATAGACGACTAATATCTCCGGCTTTGATTTTATTTGATACATGTGACAATATCATCGTAAAGTATGTTTTTTCAATATAGTTTTATTAGATTATTGAAATTTTTTCGGGACGTTAGGCGTGTTGCTTTGTCTGCGTATGTTCAGGAAGGAGAGCTTCGCGCCACTTTGCTAGCTTTCCGTGCTAATTGACTGGAGAAGAGGACATTCTAAATCCAAACAACGATTGTTCTGGACAAAGGACCCCTTGTACAACATTCTGATGGAAGATCATCAAAAGTAGGACCCATTTTATGATGTTATTTCATATATCTGTCGTACATGTGTACTAGTAGTTTGCGGCCAGATTTTGGGCACGCTCTCGCCATAACGTAAACTGCATGTCGTAATGAAGTTATTTTTAGAATTCTAACACGGCGATTGCATTAAGAACTAGTGTATCTATCATTTCCTATACAACATGTATTTTTTAGTAATGTTTATGAATAGTTATTTGGTCAGAATATGTGAGTGTCAGAAAAATATCCGGACGTTGTGGGAAAAAGATGCTACGTTAGCACAATGTATAACCACTGATTTCAGCTCTAAATATGTACATTTTCGAACAAAACATAAGTGTATGTATAACCTGATGTTATAGGACTGTCATCTGATGAAGCTTATCAAGGTTAGTCAAAAATTATATATCTTTTGCTGGTTTGTTACGATCGCTAACTTTTGCTGCTGGGGAATGGCTTGTGTTTCTGGCTATTGTGGTAAGCTAATATAATGCTATATTGTGTTTTCGCTGTAAAACACCTAAGAAATCGGAAATATTGGCTGGAATCACAAGATGCCTGTCTTTCATTTGCTGTACACCATGTATTTTTCAGAAATGTTTTATGATGAGTATTTAGGTATTTGACGTTGGTGTCTGTAATTACTCTGGCTGCTTCGGTGCTATTTCTGACGGTAGCTGTGATGGTAGCTGCAATGTAAAACTTATTTATAGCTCAAATATGCACATTTTTCGAACAAAACATAGATTTATTGAATAACATGTTATAAGACTGTCATCTGATGAAGTTGTTTCTTGGTTAGTTTGGTTGGTTCTTGGTTAGTTAGGTTGGTTTTGTGCATGCTACCTGTGCTGTGAAAAAAGTCTGTCCTTTTTTGTATTTGGTGGTGAGCTAACATAAATATACGTGGTGTTTTCGCTGTAAAACATTTTAAAAATCGGACATGTTGGCTGGATTCACAAGATGTTTATCTTTCAAATGCTGTATTGGACTTGTTAATGTGTGAAAGTTAAATATTTCTAAAAAATATATTTTGAATTTCGCGCCCTGCACTTGAGCTGGCTGTTGTCATAAGTGTACCGACGTCGGGCTTGCAGCCAGAAGAAGTTAACCGTCGAGTCAGCTAGAGGCTGGCAGATGGAAGAGCAGTCAATTGACTGTCCAGGGTCAATTAAACCACCGTTTCTCTCAAATAAAAAGCCTGCCGAGATAAAATTATGACTAAAAATATCACTTATCCCATTCTTCTCCGTTATGATGCCAGATTCAGACAGAACTTACTTAGGCAGGGAAGAAGATTAATTTATACACTTCAGTGAATTTACTGTTTTCCAAAATTTAGAAGGATCACCAGCAGAGTCAGAGATAGAGCTAAAAAGGTGGCTTGATTTAGCTTTCTTCATCAAGATAGTACATATGTTTGTCAATTGCCTGAAAGATTGCGAGTCTACTACAGACTCAGTTTTCCTTGCTTTGGCCCAGGCCTGATTATCTCATTTGAATGAGCTCAGATAGCGCCGAAGAAAACCAAGGGTTGGATCTATCTTTGACTCTGAATTTTTTAAAAGGGGCATGTTTATCTGCCAAAGCAATAAATATGGAGGAGACATTTTTCAGGGTCAGGAATAGGACCCTTTAGGAGAAAACTTTTCAAAATGTCTCTTCTTAAATAAACGAGGATCAGTATTTTACTGTTTTGTATCTCTAATACCCTCAAACTCAACCTCGAAGCGTTTTTCATTGTTGCTAATCAGGGACTGGTTTAGACCAGGAACACTAGGTGGGTGCAATTCATTATCTGGTAGAACAGAAAACCAGCAGGATACGGACCTCAAAGGGTAATAATCGAGTACCCCTGCTCTAACACATACTCTGGGACAATTGATCACTGAGATCATATGCAAATACTCCACTAGACAAATATTTATGGGGGTTATTAAAGAGGATTGACATGCCCATATGTAGTGATGGAATTACAATGCACAGGATCTACACCTTTTGTAAATGTATCCATTGCTCACCTGTAAGTAGACATCTTTTCCCTCACGGTGGATTCTGATACGGTGGAGGCGTCCGTCTGCCAGGCTTGTGGGTCTGGGGCTGAACACATCTGGCCTCCTGTCCACATGGAGATGGTACCAGATCTGTAGACTCCCTATAGACCACAACACAAACTGGGTGAAAACTATGCACTGAAAGATCTTAAACCTACATTAAGTTGTTGACTATTGGACTTGTTAAAGTCACGCATTTAAGTCAATGTGAGGACTGTTCAAATATCTCCAGTTACCATTTGGGCTAAAGTATGCACCAACATGAAAACATATTTTGAAATAATTGAAACAATTGCCCTCATGGTGATTTGTAAACAATATTGCCTTGTTTCTTTGAATACAGCCATTTTCCATGAGCTGTGCCGATGAGATTGTCCCAAGCTGAAGGCTTGAGAATAACATTTAAATAGCTAAACTTATCTCATGGCTCACCTCACCTTCACCTACAAACCTTTATTTTAAATTCATATCAATCAATAGAAATTAGTTTGGAATTAAGATAACCTTATAAACAAAAATAGCATTATGACTGAAATACAATGAAGAGTGTTGGCAGTTTATTTATAAATAGACTTCTCTATTGAAGCCCCCACATTTACCTCTTTAGGCATAAATATGTATCGTGGAGCAGCCTAAGCTCTTTGCCCTGTGTTGAATATGCACCAAATGTTCCTCCCACACACATACCACACTAGATCAGAGAGGCAGAGAGCTTTGCATTATCAAGTGAAGTTGGGTCAATATTACAATTCCAGCTCGGTTGGTGAAGGGATTTATGCTGTGTTTGAGAACCCCCTGACAGTGCCCGGGTGCTCGAGATTACTGTGGATGAAGTGTCCTCCTGATCCTCCCATATTTACAAAGGCGTGATTCATCCACGCGCTCCGATTGAACAAGAGAGTAAAGACTTAAAGAAACACAGGGTGTCACTCAACACGATGCTGATGGGCTTTCTGTACAACTTGGAAGGCTGTCAGATTAGAGGTTAAGGTGCATGATCAAGGCTTCGTTATGGATGCGGCTGAATAGGCTTAGACGGGTCACTGAACTTGGATCTGTCAAGGTTAAATTCGTTTTTTTATTTTTTTTATTCCTGTCTGTTATGTGATGGATGGAAATATTCTAAACATGACACATTACTTGTTCCATACTTGTCAAGGGATTATAAATCCATCTTTCTATGAAACGAATTGGATTCTTTGTGTTGAAAGTTGTGCAAGGCAACGTGGTTCTTTCCGCTCTTTGCTGTGCGGTACAATGGGAGAGAACACTCAGCTGGAGTAAATAGTACGCAATAGTTAGCACTCTCTTCCATATAATGAGATTACATTCTGAATTTAGAGTTGCCCTTTGCCAGCTAATGGAGTCATTATAACACCCTTCACTAAAGCCTTGGTGGAGTCCCAACTTCTTCCCGTCAGAGTCCAAAAACAAATCTGGAAATATGTTTGAAGCATATTGAATTTCACTCATATTACCAAATGCAATGAGGTGTAAATGGACACCTCAGAAATTATTAAATTATTTGTACCACTGACAAATGAGTAGTAGAGGTGTCCATACCATTGCGTGCCAGGATGACTGCTATGTACTGCTGGCTGAAGGTGCTGACAGTGAGCAGCATGGCAGGGCTCTGTGTGGTCATGAAGATGAAAGCAATGTTCTCTCTGGCCCTGCTGTTCTCTCTGTAGACACTGGAGGCCTGGAAGCTCCTGTTCTGCATCACAGAGAAAGGCTCCTGGAAGGTGTAGGTCACCGACGACTCTCTGTTAAACGACACAGACACCTCTGTATGGACAGAGAGAGAGGATGGATCATTTGGACAGACATACTGCAATAAACTGAATTCAAAAGATACATTTTTGAGAGCAAATAATGTCAATCAAATTGTAGCTGTTTTTAGCTAAACCAAAACAACAGTCAGAAGAAACATTTAAAAAACATTTTTGCAAACATTCTTGATGAATGCACGTTCTGTCAATTTCTTTGGACAAAATAGAACAAAATGTACATCCTATAAGAAACAGACCACCCGTTGTCAAGGATGTGTCTGCTCCATGATAATGGAGGCCTAGATTTGATCTCTTTTTCAGATGGAGCACAATCTACACTCTGAAAGCCACTGATCTCAACACCTCCACTTCAAGAGCAAAGTGAATACCCCTCAAAGCATTCTGTTATTTTCTCTTCTCCCGTTCTCACCAAAATTATTAATGGGAAATATATATATTGCATAATTATATAGCAGTCTAAGCACATTCTCGGCGAGTTTTATGTTTTTATAACTAAGTTTCATAATAAGTCATCATGACTTAGCGGAAAGAGAATAAAGAACTGAAGGCTCTCTACCCACACAAGAGCAGATGCTGGAAATAAAGGCGTATCTACAGAAAAGGGTTAAGATAGGTCAATATTGCTTTTTTTCTTAAGAATGATTGAAGGTAAGAATTTCCTTAACTTGCAAGTGGCTCAGGTACAAGTATATCCAGTGGTTCAGAGAAAAAGAAGCTAAGAACCATATTCAAGAATCCCACACACGTGGCGGTGGATACACAAAGCTTTTTGCTCAAGAGTTGCACTTTTTGTTCTAGATTGGGAGGGCTCAAAACCTGGCAAAAAAAAGACCCAACACTTTTCGGCAGGGGAGTAGAGAGCTGTACAGTACCGGTTGCATATGAATGTCATCATTCTACTGTATAATACATGAAGTATGACGAGGACATGGGGGCGAGTACCAAGTACCAACTGCATTAGATACATGATTCATCTTCATTTGGAAATGTAAGCCTTTTCTTATGTCTTAATCATTGTATCAAGTGTTTTTTTCCATTCAATAATTCATCACACAACAATATCATGAGTGAACCCATTTACATCTAGTTCTTGGGGGGCATATCATCACACACCTTCCTTGCAGGAGGGCCCCCCGTAGGCAGACTGAGAGCAGTCACAGACGTAGCCGCTGTTCTTCTCGATGCACCTCCCATTGTTGTGGCAGAGACTGCTGGAGCCACTGCAGTGGCCAGGGCAGCCAGCGCTCACCCCCGGGGTCATCTTAGCCCGCTCCTCCAGGTTAAAGGTCACACCGTTTATAGTCAGAATTCTGATGCAACCCAAGAAGCCCCTCTGCCTAGCCGCCGTCCCCCCTGGAGGAGGGACAACAGGTTATAACTAGTTAATATGTTTATTACAGTGTTATAACACAATTAGTATATAATGCATCATATTCTACTGAGTACTAGCTGCTGTTCCCCCTGGAGGGACCACAGGTTATAACTAGTTCATAATGCCTATAACAATGTAATAACACATTTGTAGTCTAGTTGTGATACATAATAACTCACCGGGAGGCTAAAGAAGCCCACTGCTTTACTGCAACCCTTGATTTAAGCATGTAAGACAACTCTGGAGCTCATTTAGACTAACTATATGCAAATATGGAAGAATAGCTATTAGTATGAAGTGTTGGGCAGACCTTTGCAAACATTATAAGCAGAAGAAACAGTAAAGCGCCTGAATGACAAATCAAGATTTATGGCCAACCAAAGGTTTAATCTCAGGGAAAGCTTATAGGTAATGTCTTATAGGAAACCCATTCATGTGTGTAATGCCTTGGTATAAGCAGAAAGTGACTGTGAAATAATCAT